>NC_090267.1:14033257-14336287 GCF_040414725.1 Anabrus simplex
CACAAACAACAGAAAGAAATTAAACGCATTATGAGTGTTGAAAACAAATCATATTTCGAAGTAAAAAACTATTTTGCCCCATTAGAGTCCATATCTAACCCCCTTATGATGTCCCAACATTTCCCTCCTTTACCCACTAGATCTTCCCAATCGGAAGAAACTCTCCCTCGAAAGCGTAAGTTTACTATGGTAGTTAGTAACCCCCCCGCCCACCTGTCACACCAGGTTATTACAGGGCATCATATCTGAATTTAATAAGTAATCCGAAAACGTTTCCAGAACATTCTGGCACTCCAATAGTGCGTTTGATACCTGCTACTCCTACCGAGACTGCATCTACATCACGGAAGCCAAGTCCTCAAGGGCAACCTTCGGATCCCCACGCGCCAATATCGGCATCTCCCTCTGTCATGGCTTTACATTGTAAATCACACGTTAATTCTCATGAACAATGTCGAAACACCTTTAACAAATTTGCAGATATACTCGCAGACATGGGCCCAAACGACCCATGGAAGCATAAGTTAAAATCGGTATATGATGAGATTCTTCTATACGTGGGACCTTCCCCTACTGCCAAGTAAAACATGCGGATACTGCAATGGAATTGTCGGAGCATATTAAATAAGAAACATGAATTAGTGAGTTTGATACATTCTTTTGATCCTGCGGTAATTTTCTTGAGCGAAACTTGGTTGAAATCTCATTTTCATTTTCGTATGAAAGGTTTTACGGTCATACGGCATGATGCACCCATCTCTGGAGGTACATGCATTTTACTCAAACAAGACATCTACTTTCAGGAAGCTCCATTAAACTATATCATACCGGGCACTCAAGCCCTTGTAGTAAAAATTCAAGATTGGACCGTGGTTTCAATATACTGCCCGCCGTGGATAAAAGGTAACTATGTCCAATGGGACAAATTTTTTTCACAATTCTCACAAATCAACACCCTAATCGGTGGTGATTTTAATGCCCACAATCCTCTTTGGGGGAGCATATCTAGTTGCCGCAAAGGGCGGAATATTGGACGAATCACCGTAAAACAGGAACTGGTTATCCTCAAGGACGGTTCTCCTACTCGGTTAACAGCTCCTAACATTAATAAAAGTGCAGTAGATCTCACAATTTGCACAGTAGATTTGGCACATAAAACAAATTGGAAGGTAATTTATGATACCCATCAAAGCGACCATTTTCTCATTCTAATAGATATAGGCCCACAGGTTATCAGGAATGTCTCTCACTTTACTGCATCCCGTAATCTCCGCTCTTTTGATTCTACGCTATTCACGACCTTTCTTGCAGATAAAATCCGCTCTACACTTCCCGCTCCCCATATTCTTGACTATGATCTACTATTATCCTTTATTCATTCTTATTTAGATACTTATCATCCTCTTGAACACAAGCGGTTTTTTAAAATGCAGAGAAATGCTATTCGTTGGTGGGATTCCGAATGTGCGTCTTTAGTTCGTCGCAGACAAGCTGCCTTAAAAGCTTATAGAACATCTGGCTCCTATGATCACTATGTCCAATATAAAAAAATAGTCGCTTCTATACAGACTATTTTTAAATAAAAACGACGAACAGCGTGGAAAGTATTTGTCACATCTCTCAATCGACAAAACCCCCTCAAAGATATATGGGCAGCCATCCAACATTTAAGTAATACTCATACAAATTCTGTTTCTCAATCGCACCCTCACGGAATTGCCCAATTTTACCACCAACTAACACCAGATTACGTGGAACCTTCTTATGAATATAGTTTAATACCTTCCTCCGACAAATTTTCTAGTCTATTACAGAATATCTCCCTCCATGAGCTAGATATGGCACTCGAACATCGAAAAGATACTAGTCCGGGCAGAGATTCTATCACCTATAAAATGTTGAAATATCTACCGTTCCACGCTAAGCAAACGCTGCTACATACATTTAACGCCATACTCGACAGCCATGCCATTCCTGTAGATTGGAACGATTTTCAAATTATACCCCTATTAAAACAAGGTAAACATCCTCAAGACCCAAACGGGTATAGAGGGATCGCTTTGGGTTCCTGCCTTCGTAAAACTTTTCAACGAATCCTCTTGCACCGTCTTCTCTGGTGTTTAGAATATTATAATATACTTCCAGTGTATCAGTTTGGGTTTTTGAAAGGCCGAAGTACGGCAGACGCTCTTAATATATTTTTTACAGATTTATTACTCGCTCGCAGTCGAGGTGACGTTTTGACGGCTATATTTCTCGATATAAAAGGAGCATATGATAATGTGGACATTGGAGTACTTCTTGCCAAATTATATCAGTGGCAATTTCCTCTTCCGTTTATTAATATCATACGGCAATTATTCACCAATCGTCACATTTTTCTAAAGACCAATGGCCAGAGGCTCGATTCTAGATACACTTCCAAAGGTCTCCCACAAGGTGATATTTTGAGCCCTATCTTATATCTGTTATATACCTTTGACTTAGAGCGGGTGATTTCTCAACAGGCTAGAATCCTACAATATGCTGACGATATAGTTATTTATTCCATTAACGAATCGGCACTTGAATCCCGTACTACCATTGAACGTACACTAACGATCCTCCATAGATGGCTCCTACAGCATAATTTAGAAATCGAATTTCAAAAATCCTCTGCAATGATCTTTACGAAGAAACAGAATTATGATCGTACGCCAATTACCTTTGGTTCCTATGAGATTCGTATCAAAACTTCGATCAAATATTTAGGCATTAAAATTGATAACAAATTACTCTGGAAAGAACATATCGAATATATTCTTTCCAAATTAGAAACTAAATACCTTATCATTAAATCTCTCACTAAACGCACCTGGGGATCGGATCCATATGTCCTTCTTACGGTATATAAAAATATCATCCGGTCAGTATTCGAATATGGCTGTCATTTTCTTGATATAGCATCTCATAGCCAACTACGCAAACTTGATACCTTTCAGTTTAAAATACTCCGCTTAATCATGGGGGCTATGTCCTCCTCCCCAACGAACGCACTTTTAGCTGAAGCATCGGAACCGCCATTAAAATTTCGACGACGACTACTCGCTAGCAAATATCTTCTTAACAAATTAAATAAATATCGCCACCCAATCCTCCCGAAACTACAGCTGTTACACGAATATTATCAAAACCGGAATGTTAATGAAGAACATCAACCGGCTCTATTATGGGCATTTAACCAATTCGGTCACTTTCGTACTAGCATGGTACAAACATTAAACCACCCGAAATACTCTATAACTTTTCGAGCTAGTACATTTAAGCCCGACATTCTTCACATTATCTTCGAAACTCGTCCTCCAATACTACGAACAAATAGTCATGTCACGAACAGTCTATTTCAATTTGCGTTCAGTAGGCATAACCAAGAGCAATATATTACTTTTTACACTGATGGTTCAAAGAATCTATCCCCACCTGGTGTAGGTGCTGCATTTTACTCCCCCCAACTGGATGTGAACAAATAATTCACTCTCCCACACCTCGCTTCTTCTTTCACGGCCGAAATTTTCGCCATACGCCAGGCTTTATTGTACATAAAATATTCTGGAATATTAAAAGCTCTCATTTGTACTGACTCCTTAAGCACCTTGATGGCTTTAGACAATCCCGAACATACCAATAATTGGTACATTCAAAATTTACGCAAATTAAGTTATGACTTGTCCCTCCGTAATGTTAAAGTATTATTCGCATGGATTCTGGGCCATTCTGGAATACACGGTAACGTCACAGCAGATATCCTACCTAAAGAGGCCGCCCAGGGTACTGGATAGGACTACTATATCGCAGTTCCACACACAGACTTATGGGAACACTGTCGTCACTTCATCCACGATCAGTGGTGTGCAGAATGGCGCCGAACTTCCCAGTTGAAAGGTAAGCACTTATTCACGCTTATGCATGATATTCCTAATAAACCGTGGTTCGCCTTTGGTAACTACACTCGGCGTCATATTGCTACAATCATACGGCTCCGCTTAAATCATGTGTGTACGCCTGCTCATCTCTATCGCCTTAATCTTCTCGAATGTAACTTATGTCCATGCGGTCGGGCAGTAGGTACTGTCAATCATATCTTTTTTCAGTGTCAGACATATGAACCTCAACGTCGCGAATTCATAGCTAAGCTTCTTCATGCGGGTTACCAACTGCCGTTAAATGTTTCGTGTTTAGTGTTTCAACCGACTTTTCGCGTTGTAGACTTAATACTTACTTTTTTAGTTACCTGTAACATCCAATTGTAACCTTTTCCTTCCCTATAGGTACGAACTTTCGCATCCCAACCCCTATTTGTGGTCCGGTCTAGTTTGTTTGCAGTAAGACGTCGTGGCAGACCACACAGACGTGAAGCATTAGAACCCTGTGTCCCAGTGTTTTTGTGTTATGCCTTGATAGTTTAGCATCCATATTCTTGGTATTTTCCTCAGTTTCATTATTACCGGCTGTAATTAGCTTCATTACATAGCTAACCCTACTATCTCGTAGTGTACTAATTTCTTCTAATGTTGGTACCTCTCCCAGACATTAATTATCCCGCAAACCAGTGACTGGACGTAGCGTCTTACGACGATGTCCAAAAACTAACCAAGAAGAAGAAGAAGAAGTAGATAGCAGGTACTGTCCTCAACATAGGAGGTCTCCTTGGTTAGTACATAAATCATTCTCGTTGGCGCTGATTTACCCACTCTCAGTGCATTCTTAAAGAAGCGTGCATTGACACCTTCTATTTTTCAAAGGTACTAAGCTTAAGACGTTCCCAGATGAGTTCTAATCCATAAGATACTGCAGGGTAGAGCTGTGACAAACGGTTATTTTTGTGTAATTGCTACACCTGACACTGCTAAAATAAATGAACTGTGAGAAGTAACAGTTAAAAATAACGTCCAACCTTACTCACTTTTTATTGGTCACAGCCTGGTCACGGATTCAAGCATGTCTCCTTACAGCTGTGTTGCGAAGTCCCATTCATTCACTCGCACGCAACACTACACCACAGTCTAATATATATAGTCGCGAAGCTCTGATGATTTTTTTCATCCGAGGCGACTACAGCGCTCCAAGCGGCGAGGTAGAGGCAACTTGCTAGCTGACAACAGGGAACGAATTACCACTAGAGTCTCAAAAGGTCAAAACTTCTGAACCATCCATGCAAATAATGTCCTGACAAGGTTATTGTAATCCTTATGAAATAGTGGAGGAGGTGAAACAATTTATTTCGATGAGAAGTTAGAGGATAATATCGAAATATGTATTTAATCTTAAGGAGTTATTTTTTACCGCGGACTATAACATAAAATCGCTTCTAGTGGGTAGCTGGTTCGAAATAGGTATATACCATCGCGGACATTTTTGTAGAGGTTTTTATGCTCTACAATTCCTACACTTATACTTGGGGTCTATCGTTGACAGTTCAGGCAGCGTAAGCCAAGAAAGCAAGTGACCGACCACGGTAGAGCGCTGGCCTTCTTGGCCCAACTTGGCAGATTCGATGTCGGTCGGTCTGTCACTTCATTATTTGCATGGATGGTTCAGAAGTTATGACATTTTAGACTGTAGTGGTAATTCGTTCCCTGTTGTCAGCTAGCAAGTTGCCTTTACATCGCCACTAGAGGTGCTAGTGTCGCTCCAGCTGTCCAAGGTCTGTCTAGGAAGGTCTGGTCACGCTACCACAATCCTTTGCGGTGGCGGCCATATTGGGTCTTAAATATCGTTATGTGGGCGTGCCCGATGTAATGATGTGAGTTATTACTTGTATTTTAGAAGGAAAATGCGATACTGTGCCGCACCAAATTGTCAAAATAAGACAACTGATGGAATTGGAGTGTTTCGTTTCCCGAGAAATAAGCAGAGAAAAGATCAGTGGGTACAAAGCTGTAGGCGTGATAAATGGCAAGCTACAGATAATTCCGTCTTGTGCGCGGTTAATGAAGTTATACATTCGTATTATTCCTGAATAATAATATGTTTATTTGAACGATGTTTTATATTTATAGGTCTCATTATGTATTTTCTTCTAGCATCATTTTGAAGAATCGCAATTTGAACTAAAGACGGCAGATGGACGAAAACTACTCAAGTGTTATTCCATCCCAGCAATTTTCAACGTCCCTAATCCACCCAAGTCTTTGACTTATAATAGAAAATCTCCCAAAGAAAGAGAATTTTCTTTCAAAACAAGCAAGAAAAGTAACAGGAAATGTGTAATAGTAGTACTGATGTTTGTGTGCGGCTCCATGCCTGTTACATCCAGAGACTAAATGGAATGCACCCACCAGATTTTGTACTCTTTGGTTTTGAGAACAGTTTTTTGTTTTTGTACGAGAAATAACGATGTAAATAAAGTTTTAAGTTTGTGGAAAATAATAAAAGTCATCACCTGTGTGACTATCAGACGAATTCCGTTTTATCGGGTAGATTTTCGGGTTCGACGTAACATTAGTGGCGACCGTGACTGGACGTGAACAAAGCAGTAATTTGAAATGGATAAGTTGACTAAATCGTGAAAATCAATACGTGCGATGTTCGCAAAAACATACGATGCGGTGATGGCGGAAACAGATCCCAACAAGTTAAGATTGCATTTTACTAAACTAGAACGACTAGAAAATGAACTCAAGGATGCCGATGAGAAAATATTAGAAGTGCTTCTCGACGGCAGTGACAAATGAATACGACAAAGTGAATGAATATCGTGATAAAGTAGATGAAGCTCGTCAGAGAATGGAGTGTGTTGTATTAACACAACGTACAAATGAAGGAAATCAAATATCGAGTGATGGTTTCGTAGGTTTCTCACAGAAAAGCTCAAACTGCCGAAAATCGAACTTCGAAAATTTTCCGGAGAGGTTAGGGACTGGTTAGTGTTTTGGAGTCAGTTTCGTCGAATTCATGACGACTCAGACATAGAAAAGGAAGATAAATTTCAATATTTGATCCAATGTACTGTTGAAGGAAGTAGAGCTAGGGAGGTGGTAACTAGTTTCCCTCCAACAGCTAAAAATTATGATAGTGCAGTTCAGTGCCTTAAAAGTAGATTTGGAAAAGAAGAATTACTCGTAGAATTTTATGTTCGTGAACTACTTGGACTTGTGAT
This sequence comes from Anabrus simplex, assembly GCF_040414725.1. Classification (NCBI taxonomy): domain Eukaryota; kingdom Metazoa; phylum Arthropoda; class Insecta; order Orthoptera; family Tettigoniidae; genus Anabrus; species Anabrus simplex. Next base: position 14,040,396 of record NC_090267.1, read on the forward strand.
TCAAAATATTTCTTCAACACAAAGACTAACTCTCCTAAAGCTCTATGATCGCTTAGAATCCCACCTTCGATCCCTTGAATCTCTGGGCATGACTGCTGACAAGTACGCAGCATTCTTGTTTCCGTTAGTTGAGTCATCTCTACCAGAAGATCTGCTGAGAATATGGCTTAGAAATTCTGTCCATCACCCTGTTAGTGACTCTACCGAGGATTTATACTGTGACAAACTCTCGCAACTGATTGTATTCCTCAAGAATGAAGTGGAAGGTTAACAGAGTGTAACACTTGCCCAAGGAGGATTTAATACAGCAAATCAGAAGCCTACAAAGCAGAAACCTAGGTTAACGAAGTGGAAAACATGGCAACTGCTAGTAGTCTGTTCACAGGAGACATTAAAGATCTTGGAAATGTATGTGTATTCTGCAGAAAATCTCATGAGAACAAAGAGTGCTTCAGGGCACAGAAGATGACTCTAGTGGAAAGAAAGAATATTTTGATGAAAGCAGGATATTGTTTTCAGTGCTTGAAACCTGGTCATGTTGCCAAGATCTGTAAGGGTAATGTACTGTGTCACTTCTGTGGAAAGAAACATGTTATTCTAATGTGCCCAACATTACCTTCAAATATTTCCAAGGAAAATGTGGAAGAAACACAAGACGAAAAGGAAGGTGCCAGTGCTACCTTGGGTAACCAAAACTGTAGTCAGGATGTTCTTCTGCAGACCTTGTTGGTGAAGACCACAGGAAGAAAAGGGGATCGGGTAGTAAGAGCACTCATAGATAGTGGATCACAACGATCATACATATTAAAGAAACTGGTAGATACCATCGGACTGGAACCGTCGGGATCTGAAAACATGATTCATGCTCTGTTTGGAGGAACTGAATCAAAAGAGTATCTACATTTTAATTATCAAATACAGTTGAGCAGTTTAGATGGCAGGTACACATGTAAGATCCCTGTATTGGATCAACCGATTATTTGTGGTACTGTCCCTAGAATCCAAAGTGGTCCTTGGATGAAAGAACTCGAAGAAAATAGAATCTTTCTCTCTGATTCTGGAGAAGGGACGCCTGAAATTGAACTTCTTTTAGGAGCGGACACCTACGGAACACTTCTCACTGGAAGAATAAAAAACATGGAATGTGGACCAGTGGCTGTTGAGACTCGACTTGGGTGGGTTGTTATGGGGAGGCTATCTCTGAACAGTCTCTCAGACTCATCGAGTATGGTGGTATCGTCGTTGTTGAATTTGAACACTGCAATCACTGATTTATGGAAGTTGGACACCCTGGGAATTAGGGATCCTGCTGAGAAGACATCGAAGAAAGAAATAGAAATGGCTACCTTGGATCATTTTAAGAAGACTGTCTCAATCGACGAGGAAGGCCGTTACGAAGTCCATCTACCATGGAATGAGGTATTTGAGGAGCTCCGCGACAATTTGGAAATTGCTGAGAAGAGGTGCAGGACGACAACTAACAAACTGTTGAGTAGCAACAAGTATCAGGAATACAATGTTGTGTTTCAGGACTGGCTTCAAGAAGGGGTGATTGAAGAGGTACCCTTTCAAGACCTTGAGAATAAATGTCACTATTTACCTCAGAGAGGTGTATTCAAAGAAAATTCAACCACACCGTTAAGACCCGTATTTGATGCTTCTTGCAGGGGGAAGGAAAGTCCATCTCTGAATGAGTGCCTGGAGAAAGGACCAAATCTGCTGGAACAAATTCCACCTATTCTGATCAGGTTTCGCCGTCGTGAAATTGGAGTAATTTCGGACATAAAAAGGGCCTTTCTGCAAATTTCTATTGCTCCTTCAGACAGAGATTTCTTGAGATTCCTATGGTGGGAGGATTCCTCCATGAAGAAATTCAAGATATTCCGACATCGACGAGTATTTGGGCTCAAGTGTAGTTCTTGTTGGGTGCTGTTCTTGATCTCCATTTAGAAAACAGCCCTCCTGAACTGCAAGAAACAGCACAACTATTAAAAAGCTCATTCTATGTCGACAACTGCGTAACATCCCTTCATTCAGAGGAGGATACGACCCAATTTGTTGAGAAATCTATGAAACTACTTTCAGGAGCCAGATTTGAACTACGTGGCTGGGAATATACCTCAAGGGGAAAAGAGAATACGTTTGAGAAGATTTTTCCTGTTCTTGGATTATTATTGGACAAGGAAGAAGATGTATTGTACTGTGATGTGAGGCCTCAAAATGAGACTGGATGTGTTACACGAAGAAAAATCTTGTCATCTGCTCAGAGGATTTTTGATCCCATTGCTTTTTCATGTCCTCTGACCTTATTCCCTAAATTCTCATTCAGGATAGCTGGAATTCGAAGATGGGGTGGGATGATCCATTGCCAGAGGATGTACAGATGTTTAGAAAATGGGAAGCTGAAGTTTGGCGGCTCTCTGAAGTGAAAATACCGAGACATTTCGTAGTAAGCAGGTCTGAACAAACCTGGAGTTTACATACATTTTGTGATGCCAGTCGGAGTGCTTATGCTGCAGCTGTCTTCATACGAAGCTGTGCCGGAACTGAAGAGATTGTTTCTGTTCAGCTGGTCATGGCAAAGACAAAAGTTTCACCACTGAAGGAAATTTCAATGCCGCGATTGGAGCTCCTGGCATGCTGTATTGGTAGTCGACTAGCAAACTTGGTCAGAGAAAGTCTGAACTTGAACATCTCCGAGTTTTATTGGACGGACTCTTCAGCGGCATTGTATTGGATCAAGAGAGATGAGTCGTGGGGAGTATTTGTGAATAATCGAGTGAAGGAGGTTAGATCTCTGACGAGACAAGAAGACTGGAGGCATGTTCCTGGGGAGCAGAATCCAGCTGACCTTCCATCTCGAGGCTGTTCGGTAGAAGTCCTGATAGACTCCAAATGGTGGGAGGGGCCCCACTGGTTGAAGTTGGCAAAAGGGGAATGGCCGACATCAGAAGTCAACGTGGATGATGACATCATCAAACAAGAGAGAAGAAAAATATCTCCATCACTGATCAGTTCCTCAGCGGAGAATGGAGATGCCTGGTACCTAAGAAGATTTTCCAAGTTTTTTCAAATTGTCAGGCTCATAGGATGGATACTGCGATTTGTTGGAAAATCATTGAAACGTAGCAGTTGTGAAAGTAGGGGTGAGCTCTCTGCTTCAGAACTAGCACAGGCGGAGAGAAGGCTCCTGCGTCTTGTCCAGACATGGGTTCTGGAAGAAACTGAAAGACGACGACTGAACTCCCTTTGCACCTTTGTAGACCAAGATGGTCTTCTGAGGCTGAAGACTAAAATTGTTCAAAGAGAGGATGAGGAAAATTTTAGATATACCATTCTTCTGCCTTCCAGTCACAAACTTGTAGAGATTCTAATCAGAGACTACCACATACAATGTTCTCATGCGGGTGTTGGGGTGTTACTTAGAATATTAAGGGAAGAATACTGGATCTTAAGAGGTCGGAAGACAGTACGAAGGGTGATCACAAAATGTGTCAAACGTCGACGATTTGAGTCAAAGAAAATTGATGTACAACCTGCTCCATTGCCAGAAGATAGAGTGAAATATTCGTCCGTCTTCGAGGTCCGTAGAGTTGATCTTGCTGGGCCGCTGATTTTAAGGGGCGGAGAGAAAGCTTGGATTTTGTTGTTTACTTGTGCTGTGTATCGAGCTGTACATATTGATCTGGTGTTAAACCTTTCCACAGAAGCATTTCTTCAAGGACTTAGACGATTTATTGCAAGGCGGGCACGACCCAGACTTATATACAGTGACAACGGGACCAACTTCACAGGAGCTGTGAATTCCTTTGACTCTTTGGACTGGCATAAGATAGAAGAGGAAACATCTTCAAGGAGGATCCAGTGGAAATTCATTCCACCCACGGCTGCTTGGTGGGGTGGATGGTGGGAGAGGATCATTCAAATGGTCAAGAAGTTGTTGAAGAGGACATTGGGAAGAGCCTCTCTCACCTACGAAGAGGCTTTGACTGTCTTATGCGATGTGGAGTCTGTGGTAAATTCTAGGCCTTTGACGTACCTGTCTGAGGATCCAAGCGACTTAGTGCCACTGACTCCTGCAATGTTCCTGCAGGACAACCGGTCGATTGGAGTCCCTGATCTGGATTGCCTTGACAAGACTGATCTCAGAAGACAGGCCAAGTACCTGCAGCGTTTACGGGAGGAATTGAGAAAAAGCTTCCGTGATGATTACCTGAGCCTTTTAGTACATCCGCAAGTTAAAGGAAAGTGTCGAAGGATGCTAAAGATTGGTGACATTGTGTTAGTAGGCTCTGATCAAAGGGAAAGACTCGATTGGCCTTTGGGTAAAGTGATTGAGATGTTTCCTGGTAAACCACATGAGTGGTTCGAGTGCAGACTGCTGGACGAGACATCATCAGGCCCATTCAACATTTGTACCCACTGGAGATGACTTCGTCACAGGATACCTTACACGTGGAAGATTGTGGAGAGAATGAGCAAGAAAGTGTTATTTCTGCTGTAAAAGATGAAGTGAAAACGAAAAGTGGACGTTTGGTGAAACTCCCTGCACGATATAGGACTTAAGTTTTGTGATAAGTTCTTGTCTTGTTAAACTGTGAAGGTGAAATGACTGTCAGATTATTTTATTGGTTCATTTTGGTTTTCTGTTAACAGGGGAATAAAGAAAACCAAAAGGTGGGAGGTATGTTACATCTAGAGACTAAATGGAATGCACCCACCAGATTTTGTACTCTTTGGTTTTGAGAACAGTTTTTTGTTTTTGTACGAGAAATAACGATGTAAATAAAGTTTTAAGTTTGTGGAAAATAATAAAAGTCATCACCTGTGTGACTATCAGACGAATTCCGTTTTATCGGGTAGATTTTCGGGTTCGACCTAACAATGGCTAAATGGTTAACGTGCTGGCCTTTGGTCACAGGGGGCCCGGGTTCGATTCCCGGCAAGGTCAGGAATTTTAACCGTAATTAGTTAATTTCGCTGGCACGTGGGCTGGGTGTATGTGTCGTGTTCACCATCATTTCATCCTCATCACGACCTGATGAGCCGAACTTGTCCTCGGACGCTCCCGGCACTAAAAGCCATACGCCATTTCATTCCATTTTTTTTCATGTAAACTACAGACAGTATCTTTCTAACCCTACATGCAATGTAGAAACGTTTCACAGATATTTGAAATGCTTGTTCCTGTCCATTTACCAATTGCAATCACAACAAACAACAGGCCTATCAGTTCAAACCAACAATTTGTGTCCAGCTTGCCATCATTACAACAACAATTGTTAATAGCAAAAACTTATACGGTACTATAGTTGTTATTTACAGCTATATTTCATTCATCTTAAATGCTCTCTGGAGTAGCCTACATTATATGGCTGGACAAATACTTAAAGATCGCAACACTCGCTTCACTCGATAGTGACTGAATTTCTATTTCTTATGGAATCGTGTCTACCAATGACTTTAAATTTCTTAACCATTATTATTATTATTATTATTATTATTATTATTATTATTATTATTATTATTATTATTATTATTATTATTATTATTATATGCATGAATGTTAGGACTCAGCTAAGAATCCCGTGGTCGCCATCCCACGCTCCCTAGTTAGGAGCTCCTGACGCCCCTTTCAGTCGCCTCTTACGACAGGCAGGGGATACCGTGGGTGTTATTCTATTGCCCCCACTCACAGGGCGAAATCAATTCGGGTCGTGACTACGAGGCCCTTAGCTGAGTCTTTACATTGCTTTCACTTACTTTTGTCAGGCTCTCACCTATTCTAGCCTATCCGACCTCCCCTGGTCAACACTTATTCTTTTGCGACCGCGACGGCATTAGCTCATTCGAGGCCTAGGAAGTTTTTCATTTCCACGCACTTTGTGGCCTTCATCTTTATTTGGCCGATACCTTCATTTTTCTAAATATTGGACCCCTACCATTTGTTTTCTTCTGATTAGTGTTAATAGAGGATGGTTTTCCAATTGTACTTCCTCTTAAAACAATAATAACCAACACCATTTTGTACTATACAGCTGCATGGGTTATCAATAAACTAGTTAAGAGAAGCTAAGAACATCAATCTTGTTGCATATGTGCAGAGTATTTTTGCCTTAGAACCCAAAGAAATACCACATCAATGGATAACAACAGTTACCATACATAATTTAATGCACTCAACTCAAGAGGCATTCAGTGCTTGTCAACATACTGGGGTAACCTTTTAGAAACGCAGTATCGGTAATTACTTCCTTAATAAAGAAAACGGTGAAGGTAATTTATTACAACTGTCTTTTAGTACTTTTAGTACAGTACTTCAAGTTCAGTATTTCATGTACCGGTAATCATAATATGACACAGGTACTGTACAGATTTCTATGTTTCTGTCAATAAGGTATTTGACAGATGATATGAATAAGGAACACAGTAAGACCAAGTTGTAAGGAAGTAAAAGATAAGGGCATGAGCTTTTCTGTTGATTACTGTTTCTCAAAAAAAATAAAAAAAAAATAAAAAAAAAGAAGTCAGACTCTGTTAATTATCTTCCTATTCAAACAGCTGTGAATGTATTCATATCATTTAATTGTTATACAGTTATATATACATGAACAGTAGGTGCCCAATTAAATTCTTTATGAAAAATAGTTGGTATTTTGTTTTTATTTCAATGTACTGTAGCGAAATCCTCTAAATTCCAATACACTTGCTTTTGGTTACGCTCGCTTAAAGACCCAATATGGCGGCTCCATAAGAAGCATTCGTGACTTGACCTCCCTAGACAGACCTTGCAGCTGTCAAATGGATGAACCTTCCTCTTATTAGAGCTTCGCGACTGTGACTACATTGTTGAAAGTCGGTGCAGCAAAACGCGTTTCTATTTGATATGAACTTAACGAGAGGCAGACAATGGACAACATAGCGTCGTTTGTGAAATCTACAGGAGTGAGATTGAAAATGCCCCGATCAAGGATAGAAGACAAGAAAACATAATGATCTGTCTGCCAAACCTCGACACAAACCGGTACAAGAGGATCGATTAAGTAAAATGAAGTAATGTTATGTTATCTATATTATCAATATGAAAGTTAGCATACTAATTTATTTATGGCACAAGAAAAATTATACGGGTAAAACTTATAATAATATTATAATGTAGGTAGCCCTGCGCGATCTCTGAGTCAACGATTAACCCTGAGTAGTTGAATGTGTCGTAACAGTTTACACTTCACTTACCAGATGACAGCCTGTGCCGGATTAAGGTGTTTGGGGGCCCTGGGCTATTTAAAAATGTGGGGCAGCTTCTTCGTAACCAAGGCCCCCTCAGTCAGCGCCGGGGAAGGTGCTTGGGTCTTCGGGGGTGGCAGTCATTATTGCTACCACTACACCAACGAGATCGGCAATTTATTATTTACGACTCCGAGTATTCCATACAATGTGACTGAAGTTTAAAACACACGTTAGGATTCATTTTTATTGTTCCTAAAACCATCTTCCTAATGCTCATGCTTTCCAATTCCATAAAGACCTAATCTCTCTTAAAACAGCACTTGTAGACCTCCTGTCAAAAAATGCTGATAGTTTCGGCAACTTTTCAATTTCTTTCAAATGTTTTTCTCTTAATTTACGTTTTTTGGCACCACTAGGATATTTTCTATCCATTTTATAAGAACATTGCAGTTGTAGTTTACGAATGGTTCAACAATCAGAGGTGAACTGGAAATTCTCTTCCTGATGCAAAGATATAGTACAGCATGCGCATTCCAGCGTGCTTCCCCTGTCCCCACCCGCTCACTTCCTAGACCTCTTCTCCCCTTCCCCTATGTCCGAACTCGCAAGCTGCCAGATCAGTGGCGTATACTGAGGCTACCAAGGCTATCGGTGAAGCCCAAACTTCAATTGAGAATGATGGAAGTCTAAAGCACATTATAATGTAAGCATCTGACACATTTATTCCAATTACAAAACTTGAAAGCAGTAAGAAAAAAGACGTCGCACGTATTTCTGGGAGCTAAGCATCGGAGACTGATATCGCAGCCCGGACTCTCGTCCCTTTCTCCTCTACTCGCCTCGCGCGGCGTGCTGTTGAACCTCGGATAGGAACGGAGACTGGAGGTGATAGATATTGACGTCAGAAAAGTTGGATGGCGCAGCCACGCGGTAGAATGTTGAAGTTGCAACATAGTGACTGGTGAGGTATATTTACATGGCGAAGCATTGACGTCGTGATGGAAACAGAAAGAAAATTGTCAAATTTGAGGAGGTACTGCTCTGTATATGGTTGCAAATCGTATAAAACGGATGCGAAATCTGTTCACTACTTTCCTGTACAAAAAGTTCAGAGAGAAAGATGGGTTTCCGCGCTGTCAATTGGAAAACGCGTTACGCGATACATGACAGTGTGCAGTCTGCATTCTCGAGAAGACGACTTCTTTCCACAGCGTAGGTACCGGTACTGTTTATTGTACTCATTGATAGTTATTATCTCTAATTTGTATTCACAAAGATTTAGCTACATCAAAAATACTGATAAACTTGTAGCCTAATACTTCTGTGCCGCACATAGAATGTAATCCGCTCTTTGTAAACTTCTTCATATGTGTAACAGCAGACAGTAAATTAACTATCTACATGTGAGTAATATCTTTAACTGGTAGTAATTAAGCACTGAATTTAAATTGCCTATATAATACTTCTATCAATGAAAGAAATTATGTAGTATTTTGCCGTCATAAATTAGCTTTTTCTTGCTATTTGTTTTACGTTACACCGACACAGATACGTCTTATGGCGACGATGTGACGGCAAAGGTCTAGGAATGGGAAGGAAGCCACAGCATTTGCCTGGTGAGAAAATGGGATACCACGGAAAACCATCTTCAGGGCTGCCGACAGTGGGGTTCGAACCCACTATCTCCCGGATGCGAGCTCACAGCTGCACGCTCCTAACCGCACGGCCAACTCGCCCGGTCATCATAAATTAGAAGCCATAACCTAATTATTTGGTAGAATTGGACAAACCAAGTATTCTTCAACCCCAAACAGCTGTAGAGGTCTTACATTATAATTTTTCAACTTTGCTCTGCATATTCTGTAGGTAGTTATAATTTTTTTATAGTTATTATTGTCGGTTCTAAGTTCTAACTTTTGTGCTGATGGTAAAAATGGAAGAACATTTAAGTTTATGTGGGCTGTTCCAACACAAGCCTGTATAAAGCCTAGGATTTATTTGCTTTACAACATTTACTTAGTAGAATTATTATTTTCTTTCTTCCCCAAGATTACAGTTTACAAAACAGGTAACTCCCCCGTCACCTGGCTAAGAAATTACTCCATAACCTCTAATAGTGGAAAATTACAGTAGCTTAACTGTTAAGGTGAATTAGCGTGTCAGCGGTAACATTTCTCTGACAAACCCGCTTTACATATACAGTTGCACTTCACATTTTCACCCCCTTGTTCAAGACAACATTAACTTTGAATCGATGTGGGATGATTGTAAACACAACCAGTTTCATCTTCTGTTTCAAACTTTTTATCTACACATATCAAGTAATTACGCTTGAATATTTCTTCCCCTTCCACTAATGGACGAATGAAATCTCCGACAACTCTCAACAGTTGCGCATACGACACCAAAGACATTTTGAACACTTAATAAATCCTACAGACGCACACCCGATCACTGTCGTGTTTACATCCCGTCACTATCTCGCCGCCATATTGGAAACAGCTGACGGTAAGCTCCTCCCCCGTTTCGGACGTCAATACTAGGCTACGTTCTGTCAGATCGCCACTGCTATCAACCATGCGTTACTCATCGTATATACATCCTCATCATATAGATAACAGAGTGCTCATGTTTCACTTCTACATCCTACACTACAGGGCTGCTGTTATAGGAATAATATAGTTTTATTTTATTGGTAGATCTGCTAAAATGGAATGCAATCTTTCAGGTTCCCTTTTGTTGGTTGGAATCGAACCCGTGATCATGAGTCGGACACCAACACTGATCTCCCGAGGAAGCCAATTAAGCAGTGAACGATGGGTACGACCACTGTAAAATTCAACATTTTTATTTAATAATAATAATAATAATAATAATAATAATAATAATAATAATAGTATTAATAGTGCACGGCATCTGGATAGGCCGGATGGTGTAATAATGAGGATAAAATGAATGGCGAAGACGTCATAAAACCCAGTCCCCAAGCCAGGGGAATTAACAGTATGAGGGGGTTGATTATGAAAATTGATCAGGGGCCATAGGACCAAAGCCGAGCATTCTGTCCATTTAGCCACAAAGCCGGACTATAATTTGCTAAACTTAGGCTACCATCTCCACTGATCCGGGATTGAGCATTGCCAGTAGCTTGTGAAACAGCCTTCACAACGCAACAGTCTTCTCTGTTGGCTATTGGCTGCAGTTCAAAACCCTGAAGGCTTGACGTTCACTAAACCTACCGTCGAGAAGGGGTAACCTAAGTATAGTGGTATCCCACGTCTTGATCTCAGCATTCGCCACGGCGCCAGATTTAAATTTTCGTCAACAACAACCTTTACAATAATTGCAGTACGTAAGAAGCGAGGATTCGTTTCTGCGGACGGTAATTGATTCTAGCAGTGATGAAATACTACAGCAGACAGCTGATAAGAAGGAAGGAAGGAAGGAAGGAAGGAAGGAAGGAAGGAAGGAAGGAAGAGTGGGTGTTCGATATTTTGCGAGCGTAAATATTCATGTACATACACGGAGGTGGAGCAGCAGGCCTTTTTATACAATTTTAGGTTCGGCCAAGGGCCGGGGCCCCTTGGCACGCGGGGCTCAGGGCTGCAGCCCATTTAGCACCCCAGCCCCTTAATCTGGCCCTGATGAAAACAGGTCGGGAAAGTGTGTGGAGGAAAGGGTACCAGAGTAGAGTGTTATCCAGAAATTAGGTTAAGGCAGATGTTGAGGAAAGTAGAAGAGAAGGAGGAGGTAAAGGACGAGGTGGTAGTGTTTCACGTTGGTACTAACAACGTAAGACAAGCAGGTATAAGTACCAATAAAGTTGGGGATGTGTGGGATCGGGTAAAAGCAGCACGGCTGAAGTTTAAGGAAGCGGAGATTGTTATTAGTGGAATACTGTGTAGGTGGGATACTGACTGGAGGGTGATTGGGGATTTAAATGTGCCTATGGAGTGGTTATGTGGGAAACTTGGAGTGAAATTTCTAGATCCTAATGGGTGGGTAGGAGATAGGGATCTGCGCTCAGATGGCCTTCATTTAAACCGCAGTGGTACATATAAGTTAGGAAATTTGTTTAGAAGGGTTTTAGGGAGGTACATTCAGGGAAATGGGGTTATCTAGGGAGCGGTGTTAAGGGAACAGGGAACTGGAAATCAAGTAGGGATGACATAAAACTGTTAGTGCCCAACTGTAGAAGTATTGTAAAGAAAGGAATAGAATTAAGTGATTTAATAGATATATACTTACCAGATATTGTAATAGGAGTTGAATCATGGATGAGAAATGATATAATGGATGCAGAAATTTTCTCACGAAACTGGAGGGTATATCGTAGAGATAGGATAGGAATGGTAGGAGGGGGAGTATTCATTTTCATGAAAGAAGAATTTGTAAGCTACGAAAAATTTAAAGATGACAAGCACGAAATTCTAGGGGTAAGGCTCATTTCTAGAGATAATAGGCAACTTGATGTCTTTGGAGTGTACAGACCGGGAAAGGGTAGCACTGACACGGATTCAGAATTATTTGATAAGATAATCAGCTATGTGGGAAACGACATGGAAAGAAATGTGATTGTAGTGGGAGATCTGAATTTACCAGATGTCAATTGGGAAGGAAATGCAAACGACAGGAAGCATGACTAACAAGTGGCAAATGAGTTAATGGGAAGGACAGCTGATTCAGAAAGTGATGGAACCAACCAGAGGGAAAGATATCTTGGATGTGGTGCCGGTAAAACCAGATGAGCTCTATAGGGAAAATGAAGTAATGGATGGTATTAGTGATCATGAAGCTGTTTTTGTCGTAGTTAAAAATGAATGTGATAGAAAGGAAGGTCTTAAAAGTAGGACTATTAGGCAGTACCGTATGGCTGAAAAACAGGCATGAGGGAGTTTTTAATAAGTAACTATGATCGGTGGAAAATGGTAAATAAAAATGTAAACAGACTCTGGGATGGATTTAAAGCAATTGTTGAGGAATGTGAAAATAGGTTTGTACCTTTAAAGGTGGTAAGGGATGGTAAAGATCCACTATATTATAACAGAGAAGTAAAGAGACTAAGAAGGAGGTGCAGCTTGGAAAGAAATAGAGTTAGAAATGGCTGTGGAAGTAAGGAGAAATTGAAGGAACTTAGTAGGAAATTGAATTTAGCAAAGAAGTCTGCTAAGGATAACATGATGGCAAGCATAATTGGTGGCCACACTAATTTTAGTGAAAAATGGAAGCGTACCTATGTATAGGTACTTTAAGGCAGAAACAGGTTCTAAGAAGGACATTCCAGAAATCATTAATGAACAAGGGGAGTGTGTATGCGGGGATCTCCAAAAGACAGAAGTATTCAGTTAGCAGTATGTAAAGATTGTTGGTTACAAGGATAATGTCCAGATAGAGGAGGTGACTAATACTAAAGAAGTATTAAAATTTACCTATGACAGCAATGACATTTACAGTAAGATACAAAAGTTGAAACCAAGAAAAGCAGCTGGAATTGATAAGATTTCTGGTGATATACTAAAGACATTGGGTTGGGATATAGTACCATATCTGAAGTACTTGTTTGGTTATTGTTTGCATGAAGGAACTTTACCAAATGCATGGAGAGTTGCTATAGTAGCCCCTGTATATAAACGAAAGGGTGATAGATATAAAGCTGAAAATTACAGGCCAGTCAGTTTGACATGCATTGTATGTAAGCTTTGGGAAAGCATTCTTTCTGATTATATAAGACATGTTTGCAAAATTAATAACGGGTTTGATAGAAGACAGTTTGGGTTTAGGAAAGGCTATTCTACTGAAGCCCAACTTGTAGAATTCCAGCTAGATATCCTGGATTCAGGAGGTCAATTGGTCTGTATCACGATTGACCTGTCTTAGGCATTTGATATGGTAGATCATGGGAGACTACTGGCAAAAATGAGTGCAATTGGACTTGACAAAAGAGTGAGTGAATGGGGGGCTCTGTTTCTAGAAATTAAAACTCAGAGAATTAGAGTAAGTGAAGCTTTATCTGTCCCTGTAATAATTAAGGGAGGAATTCCTCAAGGCAGTATTATTGGACATTTATGTTTCCTTATATATATCAATGATATATGTAAAGAAGTGGAATCAGAGGTAAGGCTTTTTGCAGGTGATGTTATTCTGTACAGAGTAATAGGTAAGTTACAAGATTGTGAGCAACTGCAAAATGACCTCGATAATGTTGCAAGATGGACAGTAGGCAATGGTATGATGATAAACGGGGATAAAAGTCAGGTTGTGAGTTTCACAAATAGGAAAAGTCCTCGCAGTTTTAATTACTGCGTTGATGGGGTGAAAGTTACCTTTGGGGATCATTGTAAATACCTAGGTATTAATATAAGGAAAGTTCTTCATTGGGGTAATCACATAAATATGATTGTAAAAAAAAAGGTACAGGTCTCTGCACATGGTTATGAGAGTATTTAGAGGTTGTAGTAAGGATGTAAAGGAGGGAGCATATTTGTCTCTGGTGAGACCCCAACTAGAGTATGGTTCCAGTGTTCCTGTGTACCAGGATTACTTGGTTCAGGAAATGGAAAAAATCCAAAGAAATGCAGCTCGATTTGTTCTGGGCGATGTCTTACAAAAGAGTAACGTTACAAAAATGTTGCAAAGTTTGGGCTGGGAAGACTTGGGAGAAAGGAGACGTGCTGCTCGACTAAGTGGTATGTTCCGATCTGTCAGTGGAGAGATGGCGTGGGGGAGACATCAGTAGACGAATAAGTTTGGATGGTGTCTTTAAAAGTAGGAAAGATCACAATATGAAGATAAAGTTGGAATTAAAAAGGATAAATTGGGGCAAATATTCTTTTATAGGAAGGGGAGTTAGGTATTGGAATAACTTACCAAGGGAGATGTTCAATACATTTCCAATTTATTTGCAATAATTTAAGAAAATGCTAGGAAAACAACAGATAGGGAATCTGCCACCTGGGCGAGTGCCCTAAATGCAGATCAGTAGTGATTGATTGAGCAACTTTCACAAATACACTATAGAGTATATTATAAACTACAGTGTATTTAACTTAAAGCAATCTCCTACGAAAGCGCTCTCACTAGGAAGACAAACGTACACTCTGAACGCTGAAGGTCTCTCTAAACTGCTACTACCTCATAAAGAAAGCACAAATCAGAAAGACTCCGAGGATCGCCAAACCATGGTTCGACAAGGAGTGCTACACGGCCAGACAAGATACTCTGGACCTTTTACAGAAGGCACGGGAAACAGGTGGGGAATCCACATATGCTGAGTATGCAGTGAAAAGGAAAACATATAAGGAACTACTCAAACAAAAGAAGGCGCACTACCTAGAAGAAAAGGCTAAATTGCAAGCTCAAGATGCTATGAAAGACCCTTACATTGCTCTCAAACAACAAGCTACGTGCCCTTCTCCAGAATTTCCAATAGCTACATGGGAGAAACATTTCTCGGAGATTCTTAATCAGCAAAATCTCGACATAGCTCTCCCACTTCGAGAAAATCTACATTGTACAACAAGACCTATTGATCAGGAGGAAGTCAAAACTGCTATCCAGTCCATGAAAAATAAGAAGGCAGTTGACCCAGATGGAGTTTTCAATGAAAACCTGAAAGATACCTGTGACATTCTGCTTCATACATGGGCCACTCTGTTCAATGCGTGTTTGACGACAGGGAAAATACCCGAAGGTTGGAGGCAGTCGCATATCAAAATGCTCTTCAAAGGCAAAGGAGACAGGAATGACCCTGATTCGTATAGAGGCATTGCCCTCGAAAACAACATTTATAAGACCTATGTCAAGATCCTAGAGAACAGACTAATTGCAGAAACAGGAACTATGATCCCCGAACTCCAATTTGGTTTCATGAAAGGAAGAGGGACATTACATGCAGTCAAGAATCTGTTGGACAATATACGTGAATCAATGAGGTGGTCAAAGGGGAAATTTTATGTAATCTTTGTGGACTTTAAGAAGGCTTTTGACCTCTTAAACAGAGAAATATTCCTTAGAAAACTAGCGAATATGATTGGAGCAGACAACCCACTAACCATAGCCATAAACAACATACTTGCTTACAACAGGGTCACGATACAAGATGCAAAGCGTCCTCAGCAGCCATTATACAAAGCAACGGGGTACTGCAAGGGGACCCCCTTAGTCCGATACTATTTAACATAGCCTTAGCAGATATCTCAAATATCATCCACAAAACATCGGTTGTGATGTACCAGTGTGCAGATGACATAGCAATAGGATCGAACAACAGAGATGACCTACAAGCTGTAATGGATAAACTCGATAAGTATGCCGACATGAATAGTCTCATAATCAACAGAAATAAAACAGTCCATATGGTTTTCCGGAAAGGAGGGAAAATAGCAGCAAATGACAAGATAACAAGCAGTGAAGCCGCCCTGGAAGTTGTGAATTCATTCATATACTTGGGGATTACGCTCCAGCCCTCTTCTACTTCTTTTAGAATTCATATAAGAGAAAGGTCATTGGCAGCCATAAGAAATATGTATGATTTGAAGGAACCCACTAAACTGTCTCTAAATACAGCCATGACGCTGTTCTATGCAAAGGTTCTACCTGCCCTGACATACGGTTTGGAGCTAATTTGGGAACATCTAACTCTATCTGACCTTAGAATTATTGAGAATGTCAAGGCTAAATTCTTGAAAAGAATTTTAGGTATTTCCAAAAAGTCACAGTCAAGACTTGCTTATGAGCTAGCCAGAGAAACCTTCCTTATGGAAGACATAAGAATGAGACTACAATTACCCTCCACACGACAAGAACAGGAACTACTTCATATTAGACTATGAAAACGAGCGGAAATTGACTTGGAATTGTACGGGACGGACGCAATGATTAACCGAAGCTGGACTGGGCCGAACAACGAACTGAGGAGTGCTCTGAATAGACTGGCCATACATGGTTTCCATCACAAACTGTGCGTACGACCTGGTTTTCATGACCCATCTGTGCAGTGCGTGTGCGTGTTATGTAACGAACGATGTGAACGATACCATTTTAGTGTATGCAGCAAAATAACAGTTTCCTTATTGGATTACTCTAAAATGTAATGCACATTTGTGCACAATTTCTTCTTATTTAAACTGCTACTAGTGACAGTTCCCACTTCCCAGTTAAGTTATAAATACTGTTTTCACTAGGATGTTATTCTGTTGTCGTTACTCGGTAACCTGTTGTTTTTTGTCCTCGTGACATTTATAACAGTGACATGAATGAAACTGTGACAAAGTAACGGCTACGTTATTTTTCAGCCATCTACTGCAGGGAATATTGTGGCGTTAAAAAGTCTCATAGCTGTAGTTAAGGGCAGAGCTGGTAGGTTCTTCATGGCTGAAATTGTTCTTGTAGCTGCTGCGGTACTTTCTTGGACATGATATCTAAACGACATTGTAGTAAGTTAGTTTGCAGGGTAATTCCGTAATTCCAAGGTGTCTAAAGTGGTTGACGATTTTCAGCGGTTCTCCATTGAGGGTAAGAGAGTCTCTACCTGAGATTTTTCCTCCCTTTCGAAATGTCATTTGGACTGTCTTCTCGAAATTTATTGTCAGGCAATTTTTCTTTACCCACTTCTACTCTATTAAAGCACTTTATACGGTAGGTCTTTGCTATTGGGTGACCCCAGGACCATGTCATCTCCGTATAAGATAAGTTTTGTATCCGCTGTGATCTGAAGGATGTCTGCAGTATCGGCTGTAGCGATGTTGAACAAGAGAGAGCTCATTGGATCCCCCTGCGGGATTCCGTTTGTTTGTTCGAAAGACTACGCCGACTTTGTCCTCACTCTGCACAATATTAACTGATAAGATATTTTCTATTGCTATAACAGGTGGATGTGTTGATCCAATCATGACTTTTATCTTTATAATCAATATTTCCCTGTTTAATGATTTGGCTTTTTTCTGTCGTAAATACAAATCACTGTATACGGTTTGCTTTCAGAATGGCCTGCTTCGTGTTACGTACGGTAGTGGTGATACTAAAATTTGTTCTCTGAAGTCGTTTGAAACATGTTATTGCGATAACTTGTATACATTATTTTTGAGTTATTTGTATTTCATTACGGAGTCTTGATTTCTTTCATTTTACACCGTCTTCACAATCGGGATATTGCCGAATAAGTTCGAATCTCAGTTATCTCATATTGCCAGTCTTCTTAGACTCAATCAGCTCATCCTACGCACCTTTAACAAAATACGGTAAGCTTATTTTTTCACCGTTCTTCTTTCATAATAAGGAAGTCAAAAGTTCCTATTTTCAGGCTACAGTCCGCTAGTACCGAACATTAAATGTGGATTTTCTTAATTTTAATGTATCAATAGACCTACGTACTTTTAATTTTGCATTTACTTTACAAACGGTTTGTGTTGCGAACAATCCAAGTACATAGTAATCCAAATCATCTGCAAAATAGTAGGCTATCCTTGCTGTGTTAACTTCCCAGTCATGTTTACTTGTTGACAAATATTATTAGCTGTTTTGGCACTTCTTCTGTAATTACTGTATAATTTATAATATTTTTTTATGAATATATGATGCTGTATTAGGATTATTATGTACTTGAATGGTGTATTGTTCTTTGATGTGTAATTTAATGATATGATATGAGGCAAGTCATTTACATAACTTGTAACCCTGTTACATGTAAGAATGCTGAAGTGGATATTTTAAATGTAACTTTTTTGGTATCTGTTACTCAAGAAATTGTTAGTGTCTTGTTAAGATTGAAGCCACACGTTCTTTAAAGTTGATTTACAAAGTACCGGTAACATTTTTTTTTTAGTCATTCACAAGATACATATTTATAAAACACTACAACTGATGCAGCTTTGTATAGTGACACACTCTGAATGTTCTACAAGGCCACACAATTGTCTGTTGGCTTCCTGACTGTCTTAATCCTCTGACAAACAGGGACATTGCAAATGTGCTCCCGGCATGCACAAAGATGAAATGAGTTAGTAGCAGTTTCTTTTATACATTTTTATCTTGAGTGTAACAGATTGAAAAACTTAAAGTGTTGAACATAGCACTGTATGGAAGTGAGACCTGGATAATAACTGTCTCAGAGAAAGACAGAATTGGCTTCAAATTGCGCTGTTAAACCAAGTTGCTGAAGGTCAGGATAGATTAGGGCACAAGAAAAGAGATAGTGAATGAATTCGATGACTGGAGAGTGATATGGAAAGAAAAAAAAAATTCTACAAAGGAAAATTTGATAGGATACATTCTGAAATGCTCTGAAAATGTTCAGTTGGTTTTGTAGGAAAGTGTAGAGTATAAGAATTGTAGCATGATGTATTACAAACTGATCAGGGTATATGTAGGATGTTTTAGTTATATGGAAGTTATGATATTACTACAGGATATGATAACAAGGAGAGCTGCTTCAAGCTGGTATATACAGTATACCCATGTGCTGGTGACACAAACATGAGATCTAGTCGCTGGGTTTTCATGAAGTTGGTTCCTATTCGAACATGATAGTTACTGCATGTGAGATATGTGAAAGGAGATACCATGTCCCACCGCTTTTACTCCATTTAAACCATATATCCTACTGCCATGATAGTGATATAATCGGTCGTGTAATACTGGTTGTTCCGTGGCTATTATCACAGTAGTACAGTCATGAGAAACTGAAGGTGGTATGGCTATGATCATGATAGAACAGTCATGTAAGACAACAAGCTTGTTATTTAGTTTATGGTGTGATGACCTAAACAACAATAATAATAATATATTTGTCTGGCTCTTGTTTCAGTGCAGGATCAGTGGAAGTAATTTACAATTGCAACACCTTCTAAAAATTTCATTTGCTGTGTGAAATGGACCTGGAAGTAGTGGTAAAAAAGGAATTAGTCTGGCTTGAGGAAACAGCAAATACTTCACATGTAGGTATCATTCCAGATAATTTTATAGTGATTAGAATATAACTGTAGGCAGTTGAATTAGTTTTGCTGGTTACTGTAAGAACACCACATCTCAAAGAAAACACCTAATTGTAGTCTAAGTTTTATAAAAAGATTTTGCAGAAGAAGTGAGTTTCTCATCACTTTTCTTTGCTGTGACTGTTACTGCACTATACATCTGGGCTGTCCAACCTTTTCATATACCAGGCCACAAACGATTCATGGTTGTGAAGGCGCCAGCACCATTTGGTGGTAATAATAATAATGCCAGTAATGATATTATATAGAAACATGTAGACTGATATTGACTATATACACTGGCAGAAAAATATATCCAACCACCATGAAATCAGGAATGTAGAATACAAAATTTTTTTTTTTTTGCTATTGGCTTTACGTCACACTGACACAGTAGGTCTTATGGTGACGATGGGACAGGAAAGGGCTAGGAGTGGGAAGGAAGTGGCCATGGCCTTAATTAAGGTACAGATTTTGCCTGGTGTGAAAATGGGAAACCACGGAAAACCATCTTCAGGGCTGCCGACAGTGGGGTTCGAACCCACTATCTCCTGAATACTGGATACTGGCTGCACTTAAGCAACTGCAATTTTTTTGCTGAGGTAACATAATTCATTAAAGGTACAAGACTACAGGTTAATACAGTATCCGTGCGAGAAAAGCCGTCATAAATGTGCCATGCTGGTCGATTAATAATGGTTGTAATCGCCTGACTGTTGAATGCAGGCATGCAAACGTGCGAGGATTGTGTCATACAGGGGTCCGATGTCAGCTTGCGGGATGGAATTCCATGCCTGTTGGACTTGGTCGGTCAGTATATGGGGACAGTTAATGCAGATTGTGGCTTACTCTGGAGTTATCGTCCAATGATGTCCCATGTGTGTTTGATAGGAGACAGACTGAGGGATCAAGCAGACCAAGGCAACATGTTGACACTCTGTAGAGCACGTTGGGTTACAACAGAAGCATGGGGGTGTGCATTATCCTGTTGGAAAATACCTCCGGGTATGCTGTTTGTAAATGGCAGCACAATAGGTCGAAACAACAGATGGATGTACACATTTGCACTCAGGGTGCATGGGATAACCACAAGAGTGCTCCTTCTGTCATTGGAAATTGCTCCTCAGACCAGAAGATCCGGTGTAGGTCCAGTGTGTCGACGCCGCAGACAGGTGGTATGCAGGTCTCCTCCTAACCAACACATGGCCATTACTGGCACCAAGGCAGAACTGGCTTTCATTGGAAAACACAAAAGACCTCTACTCCATGCTCCAATGAGTTCTCGCTTGATACCACTGAAGTCGCAGACGGCGTTGGTTTGGGGTAAGTGGAATGCACGTTGCAGAGCATCTGGCTCGGAGCTGTCCTTAAAGTAACTGATTTCGGAGAGTTTGTTGCGTCACTTTGTTGCCAACTGCCGCTCGAATTTCTGCTGCAGATGCAGTCCATTGCGCCACAGGCATACATCGAATACCGCGGTCCTCCCTCCCGGTGGTGCCATGGGGAGGTCCGGAGACCGGTCTTCTAGCGATCGTACCTTCTCATGAACACTACTGCCTGCATGCTTGCACAGTAGAGACATTCGTGTCAAGTTTTCTGTAATAGCGAGGAAGGAATATCCACCTTCACGTCGCCTTACTATACAGTGTTTTTCAACTGCAGTGAGCTGTTGATTCTCTTGTCTTCATCATCGTATAGGCATTCTTGACCCACTCACAGTCACTCCATCCAATCTCACATGTAAGTGATGCGCATATTTAAAGAAAACCTGAAGTGCAGCGTCATGGGACCACTACCAGCGCCATGCTATTGCGATTTGCTGGAAATTTGAATCAGTCATCTTTCAGATGTATAAATAGGCCTGCCAACGTTTGTTATTCTAGTACAACCCCTTCTTGGTGTTCAGATATTTTTTCTACCAATATATTTTTAAACATATCATACTTAAGTAATTAGTATGAAATCTGACAGTGCATGTTTGTTACTAATTTAAAAAAAAATTGGTCTTTAACTTGTAATGATATGTGATTACTTTCTTCTGACTGCAGCTGTATTTCTTCTGAGGCTCTCCACTTTTACATTCCCTCTGACTATGTATATGTCTAAACTGGACTTCTGCCCATATCTAACTGACTCACTGCTTCTCAGAGTCTGTCATGTGACCACTTCTAACATCACATTCCTGCTAGTGTGTTCTTCTTTCTCCTCTTCCCTCTCTATACCTTCACGGTGATTGGCCTGTCCCATCTCCATAATTGGATACATACTGCCTGACTCCTACCTTCTGGATCTGTTGTGTACCACATGGTAACATTGTACACAATAAGATTATAAACAAGCAAGGGAAAGATAAAGAAAATACACAAACAGGGGTGACTAATAAGAATAGACGGACAGGATGAGGTGTGGAGAGGCCTGTTTACATTCCTCAACAAGACTGTCAGGTTCCCTGAATATCATTTATTAAACATAACTCTTTAGGCTCATTAATCTACTGACCTTAACCTTCAAAATGATTTTAGGAAACACATAGCTTAACCATATAAATAGATATTTATACAGTCTTCGGCAATACTTGCAAAATTATATGAAGATTTGAATTACTGTGTGTTGTTAAATTGAAATTTTTGCCTTCCTCACAAATATGCTGACCCTTGCAGTCTACAGCTATTAAACAATTAATATTGCATAAAGATCCTACATTGACAAACAATTGAAGGTGGCCAAATTGATAGCTGTGCTTGCAAGCATGGGAGGATTGGTAGTCCTGACCTCAGAACCCAAGTGATGTCCTGTGCCTCAAATAAGTGCTGACAGGTTTAAAGCTGATACCAAAGGAATTTACACTTTTAGAAAAAAAGTTAAAACAGTAGCAAATTAGAAACACAAGTGATCTAAGGGACATCAAGGGGATTCTAAGGACATGACCCAGCAAACAAAAACGAATTTCGGAATTGAAGATTTACATACTGCAACTCCCTCCTCGGGTCAAGAGCTCGGAAAAGACACCTCCACCTTCTCAGAGGATTAAGGTGAGAATTGACAATGCTAGCTTCATATTTGTTAGAATATGAAGACATACCCCCCGCGTAGTTTGCATGCATACCCTTCCAAAATAAGGGAAGCAAGCAACCAATCATATGCAGGATTTGACTGGAACAGCCTACGCACATTCTTAACATGAGGGTGGAATGTTCTCACACCATCAGGCAATTGCAAGAACACTGACACTTGCCAGATGCCAGAATTCTTTCTGGCATCATTCTCGCATTCTGTGATGTTCTCCAGAACATCAAAAACAGGACTTGTTTCTCGGACCAGTGAGACATGAGAACAAAAGGGTCACTCGTTCTGCAGAGTGTGCAAACAGTCTCTTTAGACATCTTGTTGTGTAGTATAAAACTGTTTTCTTTACATTAATATAAGTTTCCAACCAACATTACATTTTTGGATTCAGGCTCCAAGTCCTGCTGTTTCAACTTTGCCAATTGCCTGACTTAAATAAGGTGGGGAGGGAGTTTACCTTTCTGGAGACTATTTTTCCTTTCTTTTCAAGCCGGTTCTTAAAAATTTTCCCCTAATTTCAGAATGTATTCAGTTTTATTTGAAGTTATGGCGAGGCCTTTCTTAAACTGGTTTATTACCTTCTGAAGTATGGAGGTAAAAAATCCTGGCCTGTTGTATATCCATGTGTTGAATTTCATTCTATAATATTTATGGCATTGGTCAAGTAAAATCTCTCGTGTCGTATACAGTGGTGTGTGTCTTCATATATGAACATTTTTATGCTTTCTACATGTCCCTACAGGGAAATTTGAGCAGAGATAATAGTGACAGTCACAAACTTAGACTCTTTCAACATGTTCCTTATGAACTGACTTGATCTTAATTTCTGTATCCACTGTACTAAGGTGATGGTGTTATGTTGAGCTGTTTTATTTCTCTGCTGTGTTAGCTACGTTGATTGAGTCAATGAGTGGTTTATTCTATAGGCACCGTGCAAATAGATCGAAAAGCTACTACTAGCGCTACATAGTGGCCCGTTCTGAAACAAGAGGTGAGGCGCAGTGCGAGAGTCTCAGTACAACGTGTGTAACATTCGAACAAGTTGCGGCTTTAAAGCAATTCAATTCGGGGATCTAAGTGAATCATCATGCAATAAAGGACGAGACCTTGTTGTCAGTGGCCACGTGAACAGTGTTGAAGAGTTAATTTTGAATGGTTTCGGATACATCACAGGAAAAGTCACCCGACAAGCGTCTGGCAATTTGCCGCCTTATATCATAAAACTTGAGGTAGGCAAGGTGTAGTTAGGTAAAAATTTATATAGTTTATTTAGTAAGGATTAATTGATGCATGTTTGCTAAGTTGTACGCATTTTTATTTTGTGTTCAGGTTGACCAGAATCTTAATGTCTCTACCAGCAAATGTTCCTGTCCTGCTGGCGCCAGAAGAACTTGTAAACGCGTAGCTGCGGTAGTGTATCATATAAATAATGAAAGTGTTGCCTCCAAAACAGACCGTCCGCAACAGTGGGAAAACCGAGCCCGAAAACAATGTCAGCAGAAAAATGTAGAAAAGGCAAACGCATAGAAGAACTGTTCGGTAAAAAGACTTTGATGACATCTCTTTCCCCCTTCGAATTAACTGAGGATATTTTAAAAAAACATCCCTTTCAGTCTTCGTACAAAGCATCGAGCAGAAGCAAGTACTGAAATCAAATAATCGTGCAGATCTGTAGTCACCTTATTGTTAGACAGGGTAGTGAATGATGTGGAGAGAGAAGAATGTTAGGAAATTGTGACACAGCTATTACAAGTCTCTAACGACGTGTGCTTGCCAGACAAATACACCTTTCGCACTTTGAGTGACGAAATGTTTTTTACCAGCAAAGTGCAGGTTAATACAGATCATATAATTAAAATATCCCTGGACACTCTATCTCAATCAGGAAGCCCTCGATGGTTTCAAGAAAAAAAGATAAGAATATCTGCTAGCATGAAAGCAAATCGGATCAAAACTAGGCGACATAACTTTGATACTTTAGCTCTCGCATTTGTAAATGAATCTCCAATTAGTGGGAGCTGCTTTGAACATTCTTACAGAAGTGAAATGGAAAGTGAAGCAGTAGAAAGCTATGGTATGGAAGTTCATTTGTTGTTTGTGTTATTCGATGAGGTTGCAAATTCGTTAACACGCAACACATAGACGATGTCATCCACGTGTGGAAAAAGTTCTGTTGGCAATTTCTGTAATATATTGTTTATTTTGATTCTTTTAATACACCTTTCTTCGTGAATTCTAACACTCGCAATATTGTAAGTACTCTCAACTTCCTCAGCTGTTAATCTCCCGTCATGTAAGAACGGTGGTGTCATGATTATGATACTGCCATGACCTCATCGCCATGTTGAAGGAAAGTAAACCACTGACGGTTGTTATGAATGAGTCGCTAGCTCTTCCACCGTAACATTTAGATTTAAAGCGATCATACCATTAGGCGTGATTGCAATTAAAACTTTTGAAGTGTACAACTCTTGTATTGAGAATAGAAATACAATGTCTTGATCTACTTGGGGAGGCTGTTCAACCCTAAATTCTGTGCAGTCAATAATGACTCGACAGTTACCGTAATTTCTTTTAATTGCTGGAGACATTATTTCTTGAACACTTTCCTTACTAGGCCAGAATACGTACGCAGTGCCAGTCGCATAAGCACGGTCGTAAAAATACGTGAAATTGTTGTCCTGTGAACACTCTCAAAGCAGAATAGGACAGTCCGATTTTCATTTTCATTAGGAAAATGAATAATCTGGTTTCTTTACATAATTTAGAAACGTTACAGTTTGGTAATAACGCAAGGCAAAGACGTTGAAGTTTACACCTGTTAAATCACGCATTTGGGTATTGTTCCTTATGGAACTGTAGCCTTGGAAACCTGGACCCTTGATGTCTGTATGATTGTATTCCGTTCCACACATTTTATCATGTTTCGTAATGTCCCCTCCCAGACCGAAATTAAGTGGAATACATGCTTGTGTATTTACGTCATTTTAATTTATTGAGCAAGGAAACATGAAGTCTGAACAATGAAAATCAGATGCATCTGTTCCCACGGATGCATCCTTGATTATGTTACTTGGGCAAACTGTACTTGAAAATTTTCCGTCTGATTCTTCCTTTTTAATCGCTTGAATTGTCAGTGAAAGCGCTGTAAGCTGGATCCCGGCGACACATTTCTCTTCCTGGATTCATCTGCAAATATTGTCGGAACATAGGCTGGACTTAATGGGTGTCTAGATCTTTTGTTTCCGATGAAATGTGCACTACATATTCTTGAGTAAGTCGTAGGTTGCCAAAGTGATCCATCAGTGCTAAAAATTAAATCGGATCAACTGAACTTATTGCAAACATGTGCAGTGCGTATGTGTAGGCCTCCTACTTACTTCGTTCGGTTAACTCCTTGTATTATCCATCGCCTCCTTCGGTCCACATCTATTGCTCGTTTTGGAAAACAATAAATTTGTACTTCACTTCCCGTATTTGCGTAAGTATTGGAACATGTGACAACACAACAATTGCGTTTACTTGATCTTTTCTATGCCATTATCATCTGAGTAACTACACGCTCAGTCATAACAGAACAGGTACTGCGAGTCTGGAGTCTGCCTCACGTGTTGTTCTGCGCCTGGCCGCTAGAGCGACGCGCACGGTGCCTATACAGTCATTTCACTAGTGATGTTCACTTTCACTTTTATCCTTCTTCTTCTTCTTCTTCTTCTTAGCGTGCCTGTCCACCTCGGACATTGGCGATCAACATGGCTATTCTGGCTTTATCCATTGAAATTCGGAACAGTTCTGCAGATGTTTTGTTGAACCAGGTTTTAAGGTTGTCGAACCAGGACATTCTTCTTCGCGCAGGAGATCTTTTTCCTTCTATTTTCCTTTGCAGGATAAGTTGAAGTAGCTCATATCTTTTCTGATTCCTCATGATGTATCCAAAATATTGTAGTTTACGACACTTGGTGTTGATCAGCTCTGGTCTCTTGTTAGCTCAGCATAGAACCTCAACGTTTGTAACCTTCTGAGTCCATGATATTCTCAAAATTCTTCTGTATAGGCAGAGTTCAAATACTTCCAGTCTAGCAGTGGTGGCTTTTGTAAGGGTCCATGTTTCCACACCGTAAAAGAGAACTGAAAACGCATAGCACCTAAGGAGCCGCATTTTGGTATCCATGGTAAGGTCGTGATTTTTGAAGGGTGAGCTCATTGAATTGAAAACACTGCTCACTTTTCCAATGTGACACTTTATTTCTTGCGAATTGTCTCATGCTTCGTTAATAATGGTACCCAGGTACGGATACTGTGAAACTCTCTCTATATGTGTTCCATTGAGGAACAGATTCATGCCTCGGATGTTCTTCTTACTGATGATCATCAATTTTGTTTTATTAGTGTTGATGTTCAGACCATATCTCTTGCTTGTGTCAGAAATTTTGTTCATCAACTTCTGTAGCCCTTCCATCGTATCTACAAAGATAATTGTGTCATCTGCGTAGCGCAAATTGTTGAGTTTGACACCATTCACTGAAATTCCTTCTTCCACATCAAATAGGGCTTCTTTGAATATGTGCTGAGAATGAAGGTTGAAGAGTATCGGTCATATTATATATCCTTGGCTGACCCCTTGGCGTATTCTCACTTGCTCAGATTGGTCTTGATCTAGTTTCATGACTGCAGATTGGTTCCAGTATAAATTTGCTATTATTCTTAGATCTTTCCCATCAATTCCTGTTTTCTTGAGTACGTCTATCAGGTGTTCATGATTCACACGATCAAATGCCTTTTGATAATCATTGAGGCATGCAAATACATTACAGTTGATATCCCTACATCCTTGGAACAGTACCTGTACACTAAATATTGCTTCTCTAGTGCCAACTGCCTTCAAAAACCCAAACTGGTTAGACGCTATCTGTTCTTCACAAATACTGTATATCTGCTTGTGTATCACTTTAAGAAATAATTTTAGCAGATGGCTCATTAAACTGATGGTACGGTAGTCCTCACATTCTTTGGCATTTGATTTCTTACGTAAAGCAATAAATTCTGATTTTAACCATTCTGGAGGGATTTTACCTGATGAGGAAATGTCGTTGAATATTTTTGTGATCATATTTATTTTTTCCTCACTGAGCAGTTTGAGAAATTCTGCTTGTATACCATCTGGTCCAGCTGCTTTCCCTTCCTTCGTTTGTTGTACGCTTGCTTCCACTTCACTTACTAGGATATCTGGTCCTGTTGTATCTGATATCTCTGGTTCCTGTCTCCTCATGTCATCTTGGAATAACTGTTCCAGATATTTCTCCCTATTTATTGTACTTGTTTTTATTATTTAATTGTTATCTTTCTTTAATTTTTGGTGGAGGAAATGTCAAGTTTTCGGATAACTCTTTGGGGACTTCTTAAGGTCCACAAACAATCACAGAAACAAGATTGTTACTATGGATTTTTGCTGTATCTTTGTACCTGGAAATTATTCTTATTCATGTCTGAATCTTGTGTTGAATTAGATGTAAATTATTGTTCAATGTATGTTTTCAAGTGTTGCTTGGATCCTTCTAAAATTATTTTA
Source organism: Anabrus simplex (assembly GCF_040414725.1). Lineage (NCBI taxonomy): Eukaryota > Metazoa > Arthropoda > Insecta > Orthoptera > Tettigoniidae > Anabrus > Anabrus simplex. The sequence continues at coordinate 14,068,230 of NC_090267.1, forward strand.
GATTTTTGGTACTAATTAGCCTATTATTCTAGCTTACAAAGCACATGAATCTGCAGATATTCATGTACTATGCAACTTATAATTAGATACCTACAGATAGGAAAGTTAGCCGCCTGGTTTCAGTGAGGCATATGGTGTTATTTCTAGCTGGAATTTGCATCTGAAGTCAAGGTTCTTGTTTTAGGTATTCACAATCCAATATCATTTGAATAGGTTAATTTATCCCGTAAGAATTATTTTCTCATTAGGGCAGATTTTTCTTGTAAGCTGTTAACTTTGCATTTTTTTCTGATATTGCTACGTGATTGAATAAATTGTCAATGAATGTTACACCATATTCATCTTCAAATTAAAACGTTCCCATTTCCTGACTCTGTATTTATACTATCCTTGAATTGGGTCCCATGAATTAATGCATTACTTGTGCACTTATTCATCATTTCTGGTGAACGGGTAAGAAAACCCGCACAGGTGGCCCTTTATTTGCTTTATTTATCAGTCAGTCACTACTGATTTGCATTTAGGGCAGTCATCCAGGTGGCAGATTCCCTACCTGTTGTTTTCCTTGCTTTTTCAGGAATGATTTCAAAGAAATTGGAAATTTATTGAACATCTCCCTTGGTAAGTTATTCCAATCCCTAACTCCCCTTCCTATTAGCGAATATTTGTCCCAATTTGTCCTCTTGAATTCCAACTTTATCTTCATATTGTGATCATTCCTACTTCAAATGAACCACCATATCACCCATGTGGAGGAACCATGGATGCCTCTCTAGCATGTGTGGGCAAGGCCTCCACTTCCAAGGCTTGGCTTGGACTGGTAACAATCACAATGCCTCAAGACGATTTCTGCCAATACCTATTTTTGGTCCGCGAGAGGGTGTTGTGTTTCCCTCAGACCCTCCAGACAAGTCTGGAGAGCCTCCCCATCCGCCACCTGGGATGCGCCCGAAAGTGAAACAGGTAAGAAAACCCACACAGGTGGCCCTCTCTTACACTTAACCACAACATTTAAAATAATTAACGTACATATAATTTTTTAAATACAAGAAATCTTTTTTAAAATAATATAGTACTAATAGCAAATATGGAGATAGTAATAAAAGAAATAATTATAGAATGTACAACATGACAATATAGATGAACATGATAATACTTTTAAAACTAACACTAGTAATAATAAAAGAAGGAAACAAGTAAAAACCTATAACTAGCAAATACATTTCTAATTTTTATGAATTTTTTTTGCTGTTTGCTTTACATCGCACTGACACAGATAGGTCTTATTGCGATGATGGGACAGGAAAGGCCTAGGAATGGGAAGGAAGTGGCTGTGGCCTTAATTACTGTACAGCCCTAGAATTTGCCTGGTGTGAAAATGGGAAACCACAGAAAATTATCTTCAGGGCTGCCAGCAGTGGGGCCCGAACCCAGTATCTCCCGGATGCAAGTTTGCAGCTGCATGTCCCTAACTACATGGCCAACTCACCTGGTCAAAGGTTCTGTGTAATTTGTGTCACTTCATGTAATATAATATGAAGAGTTTATCATGTCTAGATTGCAACATATGCTGTGAAAGAAGACAGGTAGGGGTTGTCTCACTTCGCAGGGCGTAACGTCAATAGAATATCATAACTGGTATGTGAGACATGTTCCAGGAGTGAACTGCAGTAATTTGTGTCCTTCACATTAATGGAATATCATGTCTTGAATATATTTGGTGCAAGAGTAAATGGCTGCAATAAATTCATAGCCACTTTAAATCATCTGATTTTAAGACCTGTGATTTTGGTTAGTATTTAACACTAGAAAATGCCAGAATATATTATATAGCTTGAACCGCCGATGCGGTCATTTTGACCGCTATTGAAATTATTATATTCTCATTCATGATACACACAGTTCCTCATTATTATTGTTTTACCTCTGTTTCTGTACATTGCTTTATGAGTTTTAATATTGATTTATCTATATAAAAGATGCCACACACTCATTACAATGTCGTCAGAAACATGCCGTTTTCAATTTGGTTTAAGTTCTGGATTTTTTTTCCAGGGGGTATGGCGAGCAAACCTACTAGGGGTAGTCTTTCCAAAATCTGCTACAGTTCACTCTGTGATGCCATCAGTACCTAATGACGCATTATCTGGCCATGGGAGGCTTTTACTTTGGTTGTCGCATCCCCTATGATACCATGCTTTACGGGTTACTGTTTCTATGGATGTAATAGAATAACTGGAAACTCATCAGTACTCGGCCTATGTGAGGCATCATTATAATTTGAATATGGTATAAATCAAGGAATTTTTCCGAAGTTGTTATGGTGTTAGTTATAGTAATGCTAATTAATATCAACTTACCTTCAGCCTGAACAATCCGGTTTTCAGCGTGATCTGAATCATTGCTTTCTGAGTTACCACTTGTTTGGTAGTAATCTTCACGAGCATTTCTCTTCTTAGATCTTTTATATCTGGACCACATTCTACATCAGACAAATCTTCAGAAATGTTGTGCAATAGACTCGGCAACTGATGGTCTATGTGACATGTTTGCTGTAGTGTGACAAGCTGATGAAAGACAACACTAGTGGAGTCGCAGAGGAAATAATGGTTGTACAATTCGTAATATATCAGAGTTTTTGAACATTACCATTGTTGATGGCATAATTATGAGCATATGATTATATCTCAACGAGAGATATGTGTTATAATACATTTTATGGTATGATAATTAATACATTGGTCAAAATAAGTGCTCCGGTGGTAGTAGGTATACCCATTACATCCATTGATGCAAAATTAATTATATGTAATATGGATTTTCCTGACCACTAATCAGGAAAAGTCCCTGCAGCTCAATATCCTACAGTAAAAACTGTAGTCAAAGTGGAGTTTGGAAAATGTGTAGTGGTCACTTTGACTGCTCTGGCAGTTCTAGTGTTAACCAACACTCAGAATTAACTACATGACCATTAATACACAATTATTCAACGAGCCAAATTAAATCTCTCTAATGTGCTAAAGAAATACACAGATCATATATAATCTACAGCATTTATTTATTTACAATATTTACAATCTCTACATGTTACATCACTTTTTTTTGTGGTATATATAGTCGTCCGTAGTGCATACAATGTATAAGGTATAAAGCTCTATTCAAACTTTGTAGCCGATTAATAAATAAGTTGTGTTTCTCATTGTAGAGATAGATATTGAAGCATTGTTTAGTTGTACTACCTGGAATGTAGAAATGTTAAAATACTGCAGCAAGGAACAAACCTTCCTTGCAGTGCATCTCAACAATTAGAACATTCCATCCAGACAGTGTTGTTGAAGAAAAATCTCAGAGAGATTGCAAATTCTCCATCTCGCTCTATCAAAACAATTATTACTAAAATAGCAAATAAACAAGTGTGAAATATGCTACTTGTTATGAATAGCTGGAAAAATTTCCTTCTTGATGGACAGTAAATGTGTACTACACCTTCATAACTATCAAGTGACCATATGATAGCAGAACATACTTGCAACTCTCTGACATGGCAGCCAATAGGAACTTAGCAAGCAGCCATTTATTCACTCATGTTCTCATGTTTTGTCATTTTCTTCTATATAAGGCTATAATACCTGTGTTTTTCATTTGATCATTTTTGTCTTTTACAGAATCTGCTATTTGAATTGAAAAATATTAATATACTTTGTTTTATAACATGTTGTATAGAGAGAGAAAAAGAGATAGAAAACCCAATTAAGATGGCTGCCCTAATACTAGGAAAACCACAAAGATTGAGCCTGTAGATTAATCTGTGAGGATAATAAGAAAATATATTTAATTTTCATTAGAATTTAAAAAAATAATTTTTGGGCAGCTACCAACCCCCTCCCCCACTACTTCCTTTCTGTTGGATCTTTTATACAAAAAATATTTAAGTTATACACATGTCTTTGTACTATTTGGAGTGAATTTCTCAAAATCACAGTTGACATTTCTTGTAGAACATTAGTAGGGAGTCGAAAGCTTTCAGAAATATTCACAGAGAAATTTGTGATTGTTCTGCACACACCAATAACATTTTGTAGGTTATTATAATTTCTCCTAACAGTTTCTAAGTCACAGTCTTGGACTTGCTGCGAGTCTCATTGCAGCATATTTAAATTTTAATTTAGCTGAAATTCTGTATTATTTTATTCTTTCTGTTGTAGGATTCACTCGTAAATACCGCTGCTGAAAATGGCAATATCATAAAGGTTGAGTCTCTGACTTCACTCACTCCAAAGGAGGAGAATGATGCAGTAGACCCTAGAACTGATGATGACAGAACAGTGGTAAGTCCACTCATGAGAAAGAAAACTCCACCTCTTTCTTCAGTAATTCTCAAGTGGAATTTATTTTCCTGCATGAGTTAAATAGTAATTATCCTTTTATCACAGTTTGTCATGTGGAATGAGCAGCATGTGCATTTCTTTCTAGTAAAAGTACAGGATAGTTTGAAGAAAGTCTTATGTCTATTTTTCAAGTTAAATGACTTCAGTCACTAACCACTGATCTGTATTTAGGGCAGTCGCCCAGCTGACAGACTCCCTATCTGTTGTTTTCCTAGCCTTTTCTTAAATAATTGCACAGAAGTTGGAAATTTATCAAACATATGCCGTGGTAAGCTATTGCGATTCCTAACTCCCCTTCCTATAAATTAATATTTGTCCCAATTTGTCCTCTTGAATTCCAATTTTGATCTTCATACTGTTATCTTTCCTCCTTTTTAAAAACACCACTCACCGGGCGGGTTGGTCATGCGGTTAGAGGCGCGCAGCTATGAGCTTGCATCCGAGAGAGATTGGGTTCGAATCCCACTGTCCGTGGCCCTGAAGATGGTTTTCCGTGGTTTCCCATTTTCACACCAGGCAAATGCTGGGGCTGTACCTTAATTAAGGCCACGGCCGTTTTCTTCCAACTCCTAGGCCTTTCCTGTTGACGTAAAGCGATGTAAAGCCACTAGCAAAAAGACACCACTGAAACTTATTTGTCTACTAATGTCATTCCAGGCCATCTCTTTGCTGACAGCTCGGAACATACCACTGATTACAAATAATGAAAATCATTGCGAATCTGTATTGAAAGTAATCTTATGATAAAAGTAAGAAATTTATTTCTCTTCCACCTATTCTATACAACTCAGTATATTAAAGTTATTATTAAATCCTCATTAAAATAAAAATTGGGACATGTTTTGCCCTTTCCCATGGGGCATCATCAGCTATATCATTACCTCAAATCATATCAGGTACCTAGTTAAAATTGATCTAAAATCTACTACAAAATTGAATACATTAAAAAACTTCAGTACCCCATATTAGGTACCTGGCTAAAAATGATTTTAAATCTACTACAAACTTGAATACATTAGGAAACTTCACTTAAAAAGCAGTCATTATAAGAGTAACTTGGTTTAGGTTCAAGTGAAAAATTAACAATATTGATGGCCTTGAGCCATGGTCAATGTTGAATTTGAATGAAAGTTTAAAAATATTGTACAAAATGATGAAAGTGAGTATAGAACAATGCGAATGATTATATACAAAATGAAAAGGAAATGCATTCCAACACTGTGCCATTTTTTTGTAATATTGGACCTTGGCATTTGTACTTGATATAGTCTTATTCAAAAGTAGCGAATAAGTTCTAAATTTTTTGTTTGTATTTTTAGTTTTTAGTTTGTAACTAGCCCAGAAAGATGCTATCTTTATGTCGTAGTTCTACTTGGGCACCTATGTTGGATAGCTAATCAACAACTTGATGAGGACTGCTGAAGTGTCGTTGATTATCTTCTTCTGTTGAACAGTATTCTATGTTGATGGTGTGCTTCTGTTGTTAGAGTGTTCAGATGATGGTTTGAGAGTTCCATACATTGGAACCATTCACTTACCAGAAACTTAAATGTCATTTCCTTTTACATCCGTTACTACAAACCATATATACCCTCATAACCATGTGCAGACATCTGTACCCTTTGTTAACAATACCGTTTATGTGATTACCAGAGACAGGCTCTTTCCTTGTATTAATGCCTAGGTACTTACAGTGATCCCCATAAGGAACTTTCACCTTGTCAATGCAGTAACTCAAACTGAGAGGATGTTTTTCTATTAGTGTAACTTACAACCATACCATCGTCATCATACCATTGCCTGCTGTCCATTGTCAAGGTCTTTTTGCAGTTGTTCACAATCTTGTAACATATTTTGTGGAGGGGTAGGAAAGGAATTGTGTTTTAAATTGCAGAGGTAACGAGATCACATACTTATGTTAGTAATAATGTTATAATAAGTAAAATAGCTGTAGCATTTCCTAGCTCTCCAACAAATTTTTTGGCATTGATGGTTGTAAGTGTGAAAAAAAAACCTTTTTTATTGTGTGGTACAAAATAAAATAGGTGGGGTACAGTGATTGTGTAACAATGAATTCAAAAATGAATTTTGTTTTGCCAAATCACATCTGGCTAAATGGTAATTGTACAAATGTTATTTTGTCATTACATAACATTTTTGATTGAATTACGCATGTGGAGTAGGGAGATAAAATATACAAACTAAACAAGTTAGAAAGTAAAGTAAATGATACATAAATTGTATTTTTCCATTTCCTACAGAATTTGTTTACGAATTTCGTGAGCACTCTCTGGAAGGGTCCTGATGACCAACAATAATCAGCCATAATTTTTACGTCTCATCATCTGTGGTAGCACTGTTCTGCATCCTTGAGATCCTGGTGGACCATTCACTTTGCTCTTCACTTACAGCTCCTAAATTTGGAGGGATGTAGTCCAGATGTGAAGCTTTAGCCTCATGTTACAACCGGGTTGGTTAAAATTGTCCAACATGTTTCTTAGAATTTATTTGTATAGGCCGTCCTTGATATTCCCAAACAAATTTTTCACCAGTTATTTCAACGTGTTCTGTGCATCTTCCTCAATTGTGGGTATCATTTCTTTGAAAGTTTTGTCCACCAGCAGTTTACGAATATGTAGTCCATCAAATACTCCTTTGAGTTTTTGCACCTGATAATTTGGAAAATTTTATGCATAAATATTTGCTGATGCTTGTTGTTTTAAGGGGCCTAACATCGAAGGTCATCGGCCCCATAAATATTTGAAGCATGGACATTTTTGCCTAATACCTTAACAAATGGTTTCATCATTCCTAATTTGCTGTGCAAGGGAGGAAGTAAAATTTTTTCATGGTCCATAGACTTACATTTAAGGCATTTTTGGATCCTGGTTGAAGTTGCTCTCTTTCACATAATAATTAAACTTATGTTGTAGTGTTAAGTACTGGAAATACTTAATGTGTGTGTGAATTCATTTATGATAATGCTGGATTTAGAAAATTAGCTAGTAACATTTGCTTTCCATGGATGTGCTTGTTGTTGTTGTTGTTGTTGTTGTTGTTGTCGTCGTCGTCAACCTATAGTTTTGTAAGCCATAGTGTTAAGTATTGGAAATAATTAAGTTGTGTATGAAACTGTACATGATGCTGCAATTAGAATGAGTATTTCTTGTAATAATTTTTTCCATGGAATTGCTCTTCGTACTTGAGTTGTTGTAGTTGTTGGGTATTATATTTTTAACTTTATTATCACAATTCTTGTAATATTTTCTTTCCATATATTTGCTTGTTGTACTCTTCTTGTTTGCCTGTTTGTTTTTGTTTGTTTGTTTGTTTGTTTGTTTGTTTGTTTGTTTGTTGTTGGGTAATTAAGTTTACTTTATTATTACATTACTGTAAGTGACCATTGCCACTGGGATATTTCTCATTTGCAATGTATTTGTTAATATTATTATTATTTTTATTATTATTATTATTATTATTATTATTATTATTATTATTATTATTATTATTATTATTATTATTATTATTATTATTATATATAATTCACTGCGGCCATCAAGGACCACGTTAAGTCTTGTTGCATTTGACACTGAACTTGCCCTTCTTTAGAGCCCAAATTTTCCTCATTCTTTGTGAGTGGGCCTGCTTACGCTCCTCTGTCCAAGGGGCACCGTGTCTTCTCTTCGGTTGCTCGTCTCGGTTTAGCCTGTTCGTCAATATTTTCTTGCGGAAGAGATCTCTGTTAAGGGTGTCTTCAGCTGAGATATGTAGCATTTGCAGGTCGTCTTTGGTATTTCTAAACTAGGGAATTGTGGTTTTGGGGTTTGAATCAAAAAAGTGAAAGATTTCTTTAGTTAACTTTCTTCCGTCCATTCTTTTCAGATGACCATAAAATCGTGCCCGTCTTTTTCTGATTGTGTCGGTAATTTTCTCTATTTTGCTGTAGACTTCCTTGTTGGATCTCTTTTGATGGATTCCATTTCTGTACTTTGATCCCAAGATTCCTCTCACAATTTTGAGTTCTGTTTTCTCCAGTTCTTCAAGGAGTCCTTTGTTGGCATTGAGAGACAGGGTTTCGGCTGCATATAGAACTACTAGCTTCAGAACTGTTTCATAGTGACGTATCTTGGTGTTTTGGGAAAGGCAATTTTTGTTGTAGATTATGCGGGATGTTTGGTAGGCTATTTCCAGTTTGCGTACTCGTTCCTGAAGTGCTTCCTTGTCCAGTCCATTTTTCATGATGATCTTACCCAGGTATTTGAATTTGTCTACTCGGGTGATGTCCCCGTATTTTGTATGGAGTTTTGGTGGAGCCTCTTTGATGTTAGTCATTACTTCTGTTTTCTCAAATGATATCTGCAAACCAGTTTGTTTGGCAATTTCCTTTAAAATTTCAACTTGAACTCTAGCGGTTTCTATGTCGTTTGAGAGAACGGCAATATCATCGGCAAACGCTAAGCAGTCTGTTGCGATCCCCTTTGATTTGGTTCCTATTCTCAATGGACTGTAGTTGGTTTCCTGTAATCTCACCCGCCAGGTTCTGATGATCTTTTCAAGAACACAGTTGAAGAGTATCGGGGATAGCCCATCACCTTGTCGGACTCCTGTTTTGATGTCAAAGGAATGCGAGAGACATACGTGGAATTTCACCTTGGATATTGTATCGGTCAGGGTGGCTCTAATTAATGCCAGCAGTTTCAAATCAACTCCAAATTCATTTAAGATGTTTTGCAGGACTTCCTGGTCAATGGAGTCGTACGCTTTCTTAAAGTCCACAAAGACAGACACATACTGCTTGGACCTTAGTGTACAATATCTGATGATTGTTTTGAGATTTTGGATCTCTTCAGCTGTTGAGTGACCTTTTCTGAACCCTCCTTGGTATTCACCTATTTGATGTTCGACTTGTGCTTCCAAACTCTCCAGGATGGCAAGTGATAGAATTTTGTAAGTCATGGGTAGCAAAGATATTCCCCTGTAGTTGTTGATGTTCTTCATGCTGTCTTTTTTGTGTAATGGATGGATCGAAGCTATTTTCCAATCTTCGGGTAGGGTCTCCTTGTTCCAAATTTCTTCTATTTGCTTTAGCAAGATATCAAGTGATTCCTCTGGGGCATATTTCCATAGTTCTGTTACTACTGAGTCTTACCCCGGCGCTTTGTTATTTTTGAGACGGGCAATGTGGCGCTTGATTTCATCTCTGTCGGGTGGTTGGGAATCTGGGTACCTGAGTAAGGGTTCCTTGGTCTCAATGGCGCTTTGCGGTTTAGAGCAATGAAGTAAATTCTTGAAGTAATCTGCCAGAATGCTGCAATTTTCTTCATTTGACGTCGCCAGTGTGCCGTCCTTTCGCTCAAAGCATAGAGATGGTGGTTTATAGCCAGTGAGTTTGCGTTTGAAGGCTCTGTAGTACTCTCTGCTTTCATTCTTCTTAAAGTTTTGTTCTATCTTTTCAATGAGAGATTTTTCGTATTTACATTTCTCAGTTCTGAACACCCTAGCTGCTTGGGCACGTTGGGTTTTGTAGGTTTCCCAATCATTTTCTGATTTTGTAGAGTAGTACTGTTTCCACGCATTGAGTCTTTCTTGGAGGACTGATTCGCAGGTACCATTCCACCAGGCATGCTTTTTGCTTCTGTTGATTTCTGCAACGTCTTTGGCGGCCTCAACAAGGAGACTTTTGGCGTTGTTAAAGTCACAGTCATTTGGTCTAGCCTTCTCCTAGAACTCCTCGACCCTTTGCCGAAGTTTATCATTGTCGTAGCGTGTGATCTGTTTGGTTCTTGTGTTTGTGGGAATTGGTTTGAATTTGATAAGAGACATATAATGATCTGAGGCCACATTGATGCCTTTCTTTACCTTGACATTCATAATCTCAGGGCTGTTTCTCCTGGAGATTGCAACATGATCAATTTGGAACTCTCCGAGAGCTTGGACGGGAGAACGCCAAGTCATTTGCTTTCTGGGTAGATGGCGAAAGTGGGTCGACATGACCTGCAGGTTGTGATTTTCGCAAATGGACACCAATCTTTTGCCGTTGAGATTGGTTCTTTTGTGAGCAGGGTAATTTCCTATAACTTTCTTGTACTTCTGTTCACGACCTAGTTGGGCATTGAAGTCACCCAAAAGAAGCTTGACATGGTGTTTGGGGATTTTGTTTAATTTTTCATCCAGTAGGTCCCAGAAATTATCAACTTCATCTGGATCACACTTGTTCTTATCGTTTGTAGGAGCATGTGTGTTAACTAGGGCGTAGGTTTTGTTCGCGCAATTAATTGTGAGTATAGACAATCTGTCATTCACAGGTTCGAAATTTGCAGCCAATTTAAGTATCTTGGTTCTAACAGCAAACGTGGTTCCAAGCATCACAGCTCCATTGAGGATTCCTCTTTGCGCTTTGCTCTTGAAAAATCGATAGCCTTTGGATTCAAAAATCTCTTCATCTGGGTACCTTGTTTCCTGTAGAGCCATTATGGATATCTGATTTTCGTGAAAAGTTTTGGTGAGGGTTTTCAGCTTGCCAGTTTGTGTAAGTGAATTTATGTTGAAAGTTGCTAGAAAGGTTTTAGATTTTGGCCTGAGTTTTTGACTCTTCGGGGTACACCGAGACGCTCCGACTCGTCTCTTGCATGATGTCGAGTCTCCCCCAGAATCTGAACGAGACTCGTGCGCCGTGGCGTTCACGAGGATGGATTTATCCGAAGATTTACCCCCTGGGGTATGTATCTTGAAATGTTGTGCCATCATGCTTTTTGACTTGACTTTGCTTTGGACGGGTACGCATCCTTTTACAACTAGGGTTGTTAGCCCTAGAGGTTGCCTCAAGATCTTTTCTGGCTTCTGGTCATTTACCAGTCTTCGCCGTAACCCTGGCACGGACCAGTTTTTTTTTCATGGTGGTATTTTATTTCCCTACTACCCTCTGACTCTGCTAGCGGCAGAGCCAGCGAGCTTCCCCAATTCCAATGGGACGCGCCCGATGGAGGTAACCGGTAAATCGCCACATGGGTTTTTTATTATTATTATAATTATTATTATTATTATTATTATTATTATTATTATTATTATTATTATTATTATTATTATGTTCAAAGTTTTAAAAATTTAATGTAAATATTGCATAATATAGTATTAAAAGGTTGTCCATTGGAACATAAGTTAAATTATTATTGTGATCATAATTCAATACTGATCAAAACCGTGCAGTTCGTATCCTGTGATTGCTCTCTTTCCGACCAATATACAGTATCCCAATATTTATTCTGTGCTCTGCAATCCCATTTGCATTGGAAACAGGAAAATGTGCAGCTTTTTTGCTGTCCCAGCAGCAATCCAATGACCTTCAAGTCACTGCAAATTTGACTATCGTGCTCGAGATATCACCAGCTTTAATGTTTTCTATGTTTCCAACAGTTTTGTGGAGTGTGCAAGCGGTATGGAAATATGGGATTCAGAATGTTGTTATGAAGCAAAACGGCCTTAAGACTTCTTTTGGAAGAGTCAATAAAAATGTGCTGGTTGCTAGTATCATACTTTTTCTCTCCCTATCGATAAAGTATTTTTTGAACTTCTGTACAAAACACAAGTTGCGCTTCTTGTGTATAATATTTTAAAAATTCTTTCTCACATTTTCTGTAGCAAGAAGATGTAACCTCAGATGCCAACATATTCTTTTTGTGTAGTCTTGAGCCAAGTAATACACTCTTTTCTTTGGTTAACTCGAAATTCCTTGTCAAATCATTAAATTCCGATTGTGTAAATTTGTTTGTTCGTGTGTCATATTGATGTGGCTTGTAACCCATTTCTTCTGCATCCGATTGCAAGGAAGTGCTTTCACTTTCATCACTCAAGTTACCAGCTGGAAGGTACTGGTACCAGAACAGGCCAATAGCTGACAAAGAGTTTTGGATATTTAATTTTTTTCTCTTCTCATTGTAAATCATTCGTGATGTGTGTTACAGTATCCATGGCCTAGTTCATGAACCAAGGGCAACAGCTGAGTGGCCTAGTGCATGGTCCTGAGAATCGGGATGGAAGTGGGCATCTCGGACATATTCTGAGTTAACGCCCTCCGTGTGCTCAGGGGGCTAGGACTATACAATCCACCGGGGTCCCTAACCCGTTAGAGGAGAGATCCTCGCTTGGACCATGTGTGAGTAGTGTAGCATCGTGCTGTACGAATATACAGAGCTCAGAACATTTTAATAAAGCCTCCGACCTATGGGAGTAATGGAGTCCCACTACCATTTGACAGTCAAGGGACTTCTTGGAAACAAGTTGGAGAACAAAGTGGAATTTGATGGGGAGCTATCAATATTAATGGGGCTTGTGGAAGAAGGAAATAAAGAAATAAAGTAGAACTGGCTGAGTCAGCAAAGAGGATGCATCTGGATGTGCTGTTAGTGAGGGTCAACAGCAAGAATAGGATAACGCTAATGGGCGATTTCAATGAGAGCGTTGCAAATAGAACTGAAGGATACGAGAGGGTGATTGGTAAATGTGGGGAAGATATGGACGCTAACAGGAATGGGAAGCATTTGCTGGACTTCTTTGCTGGGTTTAGCAGTTACGAATACATCATTCAAGAATAAGGCTAATCACTGCTACACATGGGAGGGTAGGGGTATCAGATCCATAATAGACTCTATCCTAACTGACTTTGAATTTAGGAAATCTTTAAGGTATATATGGGTTTTTTGTGGAGATTTTTGATGATACAAACCACTGTCTGATCTGTAGTGAACCAAGTGTCTGTAGACCTAGGTTAGAGAAAGTTGAATGTGTCTACAAGCGAATAAGAGCAGAAAATCTCCAGGATGAGGAAATTAGACAGAAGTACATGGATATGATTAGTGAGAATTTGTGAACAGTGGACAGTAAGCAGGTTCAGGATATAGAAAGAGAATGGGTGGCATACAGGGATGCTGTGGTAGAAACAGCAAAGGAATGCCTAGGAACAACTGTGTGTGAAGATGAGGAAAAGGCAAACATCTAGGTAGAATGATGAAGTGAGAGCAGTTTGTAAACATAAAAGGAAGACTTATCAGAAATCGCTCCAAACAAGGGCCAATGCAGACAGGGAATTGAATGTAGATGAAAGTGACAGAGCAAAACAATTAGCTGTTAAATCCAAAAAAGAAGTCGTGGGAAGATTTTGGTAATTACCTGGAAAGGCTAGGTCAAGCAGCAGAGAAACCTTTCTGGACAATAATAAATAATTTTAAGAAGGGAGGGTTAAAGAAAATGAACAGTGTTTTGAGTAACTCAGGTGAACTCATAATAGATCCCAGGAATCACTTGACAGGTGGAGGAGATATTTTGAAGATCTTCTCAACGTAAAAGGAGATCTTCCAAGCTCATATGATGTTGGTGAAACTACGCGTAAGAAAGAGGAAAGGATGGTAAATGAAATCAATTTTCATAAAGCAGCGGGAGTAGATGAAATTGGACCTGAATTGGTGAAGTATAGGGGGATGACACAGATGAAATGGCTTTGTAGAGTAGTAAAATTAGCATGGAGTGTTGGTAAGGTACCTTCAGATTGGACAAAAGCAGTAATTGTACCTATCTATAAGCAAGGGAACAGGAAGTATTACAGCAACTATTGAGGTATCTCACTGATTAGTATACCAGGCAATGTATTCACTGGCATCTTGGAGGGGAGATAGACAGCTATGTTTATGTTTTGTAGATCTAGAGAAAGCATATGACAGGGTACAGAGGGAAAAGATATTTGCCATACTGGGGGAGTATGGAATTAAGGGTGGATTATTAAAATCAATCAAAGGCATTTATGTTGACAATTGGACTGCAGTGAGAATTGATGGTAGAATGAGTTCTTGGTTCAGGGTACGTACAGGGGTTAGACAAGGCTATAATCATTCACGTTTCTTGTTTGTAGTTTATGTGGATCATCTGCTGAAAGGTATAAAGTTGCAGGGACGGATTCAGTTAGGTGGAAATGTAGTGAGCGGTCTGGCCTATGGTGACGACTTGGTTTTAATGACACGTTGTGTCGATAGCCTGCAGTCTAATATCTAGGAACTTGAAAATAGGTGCAATGAGTATGATATGAAGATTATGCTTTTGAAGACTAAATTGATGTCAGTAGGTAAGAAATTCAACAGAATTGAGTCAGATTGGTGATACAAAGCTAGGACAGGTAAATAGTTTGAACTATTAAGGTTGTGTTCTCCCAGGATGGTAATTTAGTGAGATTGAATTAAGTTGCAGTAAAGCTAATGCAGCAAGCTCACATTTGCAGTCAGCAGTATTCTGTAAGATTGATATCAGCTCACAGATGAAACTATCTTTACATTGGTCTGTTTTCAGACCAACTTTGCTTTATGGGAGCGAAAGTTAAGTGGATTCAGGATATCTTAATTACATGTTAGAAGTAACAGACTTGAAAGTATCGAGAATGATTGCTGATTAAACAAGTGCGAACAATGGTGTTAGGGTACTCGGAATGGGGAGATAAAGGGTAAGTTAGGAATGAACTCGATGGATGAAACTGTATGCATAAACTGGCTTTGTTGGTGGGGTCATGTGATTCAAATAGAAGAGGATAGGTTACCTAGGAGAATTATTGCTCTGTTATGGAGGGTAAGAGAAGTAGGGGGAGATCAAGACAACAGTGGTTAGACTCAGTTTTAACAATTTAAAGACAAGAGGTATAGAACTAAAAGAGGGTACAGCATTAGTCGGTTGCAAATTGGGGATTGTGACAACATTTAGTAAATTCACAGAGGTTTGCAGACTGAACGCTGAATGGCATAACGGTCCATAATGATTAGAGTGGGCCGGGAAAACTCAAATTCTTTTTTCCAAGTCGTAATACTGCGGAAAGGTTGCTAATTGGGAAGAATAAAATGGGGTAAGAAAAGAAACAAAATAGGTTCATTTCTTCCGGTCGCGCACGTGCTCTAAAGTTTGCCGAAATTTGGAAAAATGTATGTTTTTACAATAATTTTCTACCTTGCTTAACATATCAATATTTAAATATAATAGCTCAAGTCGACTCTTACTAGAACCAATAATGATTTAGGAAAAAGAAAGGTTCAAATCGGTTAAGGTCGTCCGCTCGCGCAACAGCTGTCAGAAATCCAACAAATTCTCACGCTCGTCGTAACTCGCTCGGGTCAAAGACTCTGACCCTCAGCCCACCTACCACTCTCGCCACCACGTCGTGCCATTGTTGTGTTGGTCTGCACTTATCCCTCGTGTTTGATGTGTGTTTCATTCGCTCTTCCAATTACTATTATGGCATTTGCATCTACTGTATTTCGATGTTTGTTTTGTGTTATGACATTTTTGTGTAACTTTGTGACTTAACAGTGGTATACTATGGCTGTACCTCAGAAACTCATCACAAGACAGGTACTTGATTGCCCTATATTTGCTGCACCTAAATACTTTTCATCAAGCAAGCTTCCTACTGGTGAGGACGTGATTCAGTGTTGTTCACAGGAGAGATACCACTTGGCACTTAAAGTTAATAATAAGAGTGTCAGTTTTTCACACATTGCCAGTACGGTACCTAACAAAATAATTGGTTTGTATCGGAAAGCATCCATCCCAACGGTTACAGATAAGAGAATTGTGCAACTTATAAAAGCGTTGCATGATAAATATTACAGCATTCAAAAATCATATACTCGGAATAAGAATAAAGATTCGTTTAAGCAGAAAATTGACAAGTTTAAGCAAAAATACTCATTACTTTCTGACGTAGTAGCTTGCAAATGCCCAATTGTTGTTAATTGCATTTGTAACAGAACCCCTGATTTATGTAAATGTGATATAACTGTCAAGTGTGTGCAAAATCAAATAAAATACGTGCTATTGAGCTAAGATTTGTTTACTTATTATGAGCACACAGAAAAATTGGAGGGTTGGACATGTCTAAAACAAAAAAACGTATTAAATCATTGGAAAGGAGATTGCGTGACAGCCATTTAACTCTGGATGATGAATATGAATCTCATCTGAAACCCTTGTGCCTGTATTCAAATGTAAATATTGTTGAAACTGATGATGGAGGCCAATATCTTGGTCGCTATCGCTACTTTTACCTGAAGGATAACAACTTTAACTTTAGCTTGTTTGATGGAAAATCTATAGGTGCAGCAAATATAGGGCAATCAAATACCTGTCTTGTGATGAGTTTCTGAGGTACAGCCATAGTATACCACCGTTAGGTCACAAAGTTACACAAAAATGTCATAACACAAAACAAACATCGAAATACAGTAGATGCAAATGCCACAATAGTAATTGGAAGAGTGAATGAAACACACATCAAACACGAGGGATAAGTGCAGGCTGACGCAACAATAGCACGGTGTTGCTGGGAGAGTGGTAGGTGGGCTGGGCATCAGAGTCTTTGACCCGAGCGAGTTACGACGAGCGCAAGAATTTGTTAGATTTTTGATGGCTGTTGCGCAAGCGGACGATCTTAACTGATTTGAACCATTATTTTTTCTAAATCATTATTGGTTCGAGTAAGAGTCAACTAGAGCTATTATATTTAAATATTGACAAGGTAAGCAAGTTAGAAAATTATCGTAAAAATCTACATTTTTCTGAATTTCAGCAAACTTTAGAGCATGTGGGCGACCGGAAAAGAAATGAACCTATTTTGTTTCTTTTTTTAAAAATCCCATTTCATTCTCTCCAATTCGCAATTTCTCCGCAGTATTATGGCTTTGGGAAAAATAATTCGAGTTTTTTCGGCCCACCGTAATAATGATGTATGTATGTTCTCATTGTAACCAAAGACGTTGGTCATACAAAAATTACAGCCATCAGTCATCATAATGATTGTTCTGGTCTTTGCATGGGTCTAGCAAACAGAACTGTGTTTCATTTGCCCTCATAGCAGTAATGAAGGTCCTTGACACAGGTGAAAATGAAAACCTACAACCTGTTTTCCAGTCATTGACCGGGTCAGGGATGTAATGAATGAAGCAGATATAGGCTATTATTACGATGGGGTCGCCACTCCCAAAGTGATTATTAATGAATGATATATGCTATGAAATGATAATGGAGAGTGTTGCTGGAATGAAAGATGACAGGGAAAACCGGAGTACCCAGAGAAAAACCTGTCCTGCCTCCGCTTTGTCCAGCACGAATCTCACATAGAGTGACCGGGATTTGAACCACTGTATCCAGCAGTGAGAGGCCGACGCGCTGCCGCTTGACACAGGTATTGCATGCAATATGAGGTCTCATAAGTTATGAATTTCATTATGGTCCATATTGACAATTGATCACTGTCAAAGTGTAGAGAAAACTGCACCTATTCAATAGCATTGGATTAATTCTATATCCTATATTATTTATATCAGTTTTGACCTTGCTAGAATAGGTCATCTTCAGCCATGATCAGATTTGAAATACTTGCATATATATAACAATCAGTAAAAAATTATAAATTGGTGTGACTTAAGTAATCTCTTAATCTAAAGCAGTGATGAAATGTCAGACTACAAAATGTGACATCCCCTCCCCTTACCTTATTCCAAACACAACATTTTTCTTGAAAAGGTCTGTTATGGAATATTCCTCTTCCTTCATTTGTTCTATCACAATGACGTGATTCTACACTTGCTTTTTCCTTTCCATTTTGTATATGTAACAAAATGGAAAATAAATCAGTTATTATTTTATTGTGCAAATATGAAATTTATTTTGTCAGCAGTTTCTTGTTTATGTATTTTTTCTTATTACTTTGATATTGATCGGAGTGGCTGTGTGTTAAGTGGAGTTGAGATGAGTGGGTTTGAACCCCCACTGTCGGCAGTCCTGTGGTTTCTTATTTTCACTTCCAGTCAACTGCTGGGTAAATTCCTATTTTTACCAACTTCTCACCCAATTTCATTTACCATAACTTATTCATTTCATCCTCATTAGCTCCTCAACTGAGGTTCGTAACAGGAAATTCATCCAACCATAAAATCATAACATTAATATCATCTCACATTTCTGACCCTGTATCAGGAAACAGTACTAAGGTTTGGTATACTTATATCCTTGTCACCTCATTGCTCTGTATTTTTAATTAACTTTCTGTGTTTCTTGCAGCCTTCTGCAGACTATAAGAATGAAATATTCGTAAATGAACATTCAGTTGACCAACTGGCCTCTTGTTTCAAAGAAGAGAAGGAGTAAGTACAGTTCTGCTTAATTAGGTTTTACACTCCTATACCTAAACAGTAGGAATGTGTTCATTACCTAAGTGCCATGTTCCATAGTGGTTGTTTGATCTCCCTTTACCAGCTATATTTATAAATTTTTTACAACTCTAATTTCTTAGGAAACTACTAGTTAAAATTGAGTTACGTGTTAAGGAACTTTAAGAATAGGTGAAGTCTGTTAGTGCAAAATGTATCTCAGATAGATCAATATATTTTTGAAGATGGTTTGTTTATGATACTGTAATATGGAGGTGGGTGGTATATAGAAATACAGATCAAAGCATTATATTCATACGACTTACTTACTTGTCTTATTTTCTTTAATTCCTAGTTGGAATATAGGGCCTTGATAAAATTTCTGCAGCTTGTTCTATCTGTTGCTAATGCCTTCACCTCCCTCCATGTCTTGTTGACTCCAGCAATATCCCTGTCTGTGGTTCTCTTCCAGGTCATCTGCCTTGCTTGTGACTACCAATGCCTGCCTGGTGTTACTTTCTTGTGACTTCTCCAGGTGCCCCAATCCTCCTCCATTTTCTTCTTGCTGTATGGGACTTTTACTTGTGGCCTCTCAAAGGTCTTTTTTGAGATGGTCTCATATTCTCATAATATACCTCAAACATCATCATCATCATCATCATCATCATCATCATCATGAATTCCTTTCAATAAGCCAGTTAGGATGTTAAAGAATGACATGGCTTCCATTTATTACGGTCATGGTATGCTTCTTTCTCTGTAGAACGAGGATTAATAAAGGACTGTAACCTTGTGGCAATGTCTTTGGTCACTTTTCAGGGCTCATTCCCATACAGTAACACCAATTGAACGTTCAAGTTGAATATCCTTAGCTTAATTTTTATGTGAATATGAGGGGTTCTCCATATTGGCCCTAACTGTGTAAAATCTCCTTCAGCTGTGTTTATACAACTCACCGCATCTCTAAAGAACCTCCATCCTGGCTTACCATGCTTCCTAAGTACCAAAATGCCTCTACCCTTTCTATATCCAACCTATCCAGAGTCAAGCTAGAATTGTTACAATGGTTTATGTGCATTTCCTTAGTCCTTTTTTATTTATATTTAAGCCTACTTCTTCAGCTTCTATTTTTAAGTCATTCAGTTTGATTTCCATGTCCCAAAAACATTCTGCAGGAAGACAGATATCATCTGCATAATCCAGTTCTTCTGATAGTTATTTAATCCCCACCAAATGCCACCATCTCTATTCGTTGCTCCTTTCAACATATAATCCAGTTTTGTGATAAAGAAGATTGGAGAAAATAAATATCCTTATCTTTCTCCAGATTTTTACATTAAAATAGTTCAGACAGCTTCCCTTTATGTTCTACTTGGCAAGTATATCCACCATACATTACCTGTGTAAGACAGACTATCTTGTGTAGGATTCCTAACTTTTCCATAGCACTCCTCCTATTTTTTTGGTGTAGAGAATCATAGGCCTTTACAGAATCAATGAAAAGTATATACAGAGATGTCCGATACTGAGCAAATTGTTGAATGATGAGCCTTAATGTGTCAATCTGATCCATAGTAGAGCAAACTTTTCTGAAACCTGCTTGTTCTTGATGTAGTCTCCCATGCCACGTGGTATAATTCCCCCCCCCCCCCGTCAAGGGAAGTGTTCTTCGGTCCATGTTAGTGTTAGAAGTTGCTCCACGATTTCTGCTGTTAAATCTGGATTTACTTTTATTTGTATCACTGCTTGTGCAATCTCTTGTCATGTTGATGGTTCTACTGAGATATCTTGATCTTCCAAAATGATTTCATCTTATACTCCTATGACTAAGATTTATTTCCTACCCACTAAACAGTTTGCACTCTCAACTCACACTAACTAAGTCACACCAGTTCTATATCCAAACCATCTAGAGTCAAGCTAGGATTGTTACGATGGTTTATGTGCATTTCCTTAGTCTTTCTGCTACTTATCGTTAAGCCTACTTAGTTATGCACTATAAAGTTTCCTATCCTGCATGCCATGCACAATCTGTTGCACTACAAGTTAGGCACTCGCTAGCCAGTCAACATTCCAACAGTATTCGTAGACTCCATATTGGCACGATGCAAAGCTACAAGGCACTCCGGACTTCACTGAAGACAGTCTCGACTCCATAACAGAACAGACCTTGGTTCATCAACTGGACTCCATACTGCTCTCAGTTGTCCACCTTATATAGGAATTGCTGGCTCCTCAAGATTCTTCACTAAGGAAGTAGTAACAATGATGTTATTGGATTTACGTCCCACTAACTACTTTTATGGTTTCCAGTGACACTGATATGCCTGAATTTTGTCCTGTGGGCATTCTTTTACTTGCCAGTAAATATACGAACATGGGGCTGATATATTTGTGCACTTTCAAATACCAAATACCAGGTGTGACACTGCTGAGCTTAGCTCAGAAAGCCAGTGTTCTACCATCTGAGCTACTCAGCCTGGCATGAAGGAAGTCTTCAGAGTTTTCCAGATTTAGAATGATCTTGGGTTATCTTCCAGGTTTTTCCACTACTGTTGGAGGCCTACAGGGAGATGATAGTGTGATGTCAGAGGGGGATTGGCCTTGCTCTGCTCAATCATTCTCCTGATGTGCTGGTCATGCGGGAGTCAACATCTAGGTAGTGACATGGACGGTTCCCAGTTGGGCTGACCTGTCTTGTTCCCCCAAGGTCTTATACAAACTGGTGGACATTGCCACATTGTCCTCTCCTTAAGGTTGCTCGTCTAGAGCTGCTCCATGGTACGGCACCAGACAATCCAGAGGACAGCCATCATCTTCCCTTGGCTAGGCCACTGGACACTACTAGCAGGTAGTAGTGGGAATACTTGCTATCCTCAGATGTTGTTTTGGTGTCATTTAACGAGTCCATGAACTCCCGCATGTATTCCGTTGCTGACTGTTCCTGATCTGCTGCCAATCCAAACATTAAGTCACATGGCATGCGTATTTCTCTCCCAAAGTCCATATTTGCAGGAGTCATGCCCTTCGATTCATTGGTGGACGCTAGAAAAGTCCCGCTTTGTATGATGCTCTGACACACCCTTAAATTTTCCTTTGTAGAGTCTCTGTTAGGGATCGCAAAAACCTACAGCCACTTCATGAAATCATCCATGGCCAGGAGTGTGTAGTAATTTCCAGTATCAGATTTCAGAAATGGACCACTGATGTGAATGGCTATCCTCTCAATAGGTGCTCTGACAAACTGCACCATCTGGCCCCTACTTCTGGTACATGAGCCTCGGTTCGCAGCACAGGTGTTGCACTTCTCGCACATCCTCTCAGTGTTGTTCCTCTGTATTAGCCCTGGCAGAGACTTCCAGGTGGCCTGCAGTGCTGTCCACATATGACAGGTCGCTAAGGATTTATTCAAGCTCCTGGCCATTTTCTGCTTGATAATCCATTTCTTGCCATTGGTCGACACCCACATGTGCATTAGCATTCCGTCACTGATTTTTAGACATTTCCACTGGGCCAATATGCCTTGTAGTTGGACTGCATTCTATTTTGTCATAATCTGGCCTCTCATGGCCCAGACCTCCACTGTGTCTGCCGGCCTCTTCACTTTCGGGCAGTGTGTACTGTTCTGAGTGGTGTTGTGGACAGAGCCTTCTTTAAAGGTGTTAATCAGTGAAAATGTACTCTTGAAGGCCATGTGCCCCTCCAGGTTGTGGAAGCTCAAAAGTCAAGTCAGGGCCATGTGTTTGGTGTGCAGATGGAATGGCTGTCCTTACAGGTACTTTTTGAGGTGTTCCAAGGCTTTCATGATTGCTAATAATTCCCGACACATCGTGCAGTAGTTCCCAGTGCATCGCACAGTAGTTCTGTTCAGCGTTGGACAGCAGTTTACTTCACACATAAGATCACCTTCTCTTGGTGGTCCTGTACCTCTGACAGCTCACTGGCATCAGTGTCGATGATAATCTTCACCCCATGTTTGGGTTATTCCGAGACAGGTTCCATGCACAGAGACTTCTTCAGTGTACAGAAGGCAATCTCTGCTTATGACGACCTTCTCTCCTTGGTGATCCCTGTAATTGGCTTTGAGATGTTAGCATAATGGCTATGAACTGGGGATAGTAGGTGCAAATGGTGATGAAGCATCTGAATTCTCGTTGTCCTTTGGTACCAGCCAGTTACAATGCCTTTTAACTTCGTAGGATCCATGGCTGCTCCTCACGGGGGTATGATGTGTTTGCATCCTTGTGGACTTTTTATTTCCTTTTCAGGTGAAATACTGTTATCATACGTTTTCTCCTGCAGGTAGTTTATACATTTATTTACTCAAAGTTAGTTCCAGTAGACTGAAGAGTCTAGGAGTTAAAATTTAACTGAGTCTAGAGATGGCTTCAGATATTATAAATAAAAAAGAAATCTTTGTAGTTGCTGACATTTTCCATGATTCAGCCTCACCTGAACCCCTCAAAGTCTCTGGAACACTCTTTGGAGGTCCTCCATGTGTTCTGTAAATTTGCACCCTACTATGATGATATCATCCAGATCCACCAGGCAGGCTTCATGCATTAGTCCTCTCAGTATAGACTCCATTAGCTGCTCAAAGGTCGCTGGCATATTACATAGCCCAAAAGGCAACACCAGTCAACTGGTACAGCCCTTGGCCAGTAGAGAATGCAGTCTTCTCCTTGTCTTCTGGATTAAGTGCCGGATGTGTCACCTGTCTGGGCTAACTTGCTGTAGTCCCTCTTAATGACTCTTAATAATCTTGACCATAATGGTCAGTATTGGTGGATGAACCGCCTAGTCAATACTATGTGTTAAATTTTTTTTTTAATATTTGCCTTTCACATTTACAATATGTCTAGTGTACATGTTCCGAGAATATGCACATTCTCTTCTTCAGCTTGTTAAATCAAAATTCCTGTGTACAATAAGATGTAGTGAAAATGGGGCCCCCCATTAAGAAATCTAAAACTATGACCAGTACAATGTAACATTTTAAAAATTGAAGGATGGGGGGGCATGGAAATAAATTCCATCTTGTCAAATACAATAAAACACAGTAGGATGATGTCTATATGAATAAAATGTTGAGCACTGAGTCCTGTTGTGATGTGATGTCAATGTGTCCTGGTGTTCCAATACTTTCTTGTAAAATTCAGGTGGGGTGGTATTAAGAATAATATAAAATGATATAAAAGTTTGTTGTCAAGCCGATACTCTCCATTAATAATGCAGCTGGTTGTTATGAACTTAATATGGTCTGTGAGAAGGAAAAGTAAAATAGAAACTATAACTGGAAGACTGTAACGTAAACAACTCGTAAAAATATTAAAACCAGCCGATGTTGTAATATAGGTAGTGCTGTCATGCAACTGTCAAGGAGATGTAAAAGCAAATGACTGATTGCAGTGGGAGGCATGGTGGATGGTAGGAGGGGTAGAGAGTACCATCACTGATGCTATCGTCATGCTTCCCCCTTATGCGCTTTCTCTCATTCTCTTTTGACCTCTTTCTAGAATACTGGTTCACCAATTTAAACAACTGATTGTCCTCTGCCATGTGCTCATTAAGGCTATTTTCACTATCAAAGTTTTGTAACTTGTACATTTCTAACTTTTCAAGGGCATTCATTTGTTTACCTGTTCAATATTAGTGAAATGATGATTGTTTTCACACATGGCAGAGTATCTAGAATATCTTTGTGCATTCACATGCTCTTTATAACGTACCAACACGCTTCTTCCCGACTGTTCTACATACTTCTCACAGTCTTGACATGGCAGTTTGTGTACTCTCGACGTACTGAAAATACTATTGGTGTTTACACTATTCAAATTGAATAACATTTTATTATTATTATTATCTGTTCTAAAGGGTACATGGATATTGTGTTTCCTAAAGAGTTTAACCAAGCCGTATGATTGTTTATTAATGTAAGTGAATGTAGCACATTTCTTCTTTTCTTTCCTATTTACAAGTAGAGTGTGTGGTTTATTCATGACCTTACTCTTTATCCTATTGACATAGCTCATAGGGAAACCATTTCTTCTGGCAATATCGTGAATGATGTTTATCTCTTTATTAAATTCATTTTTATCTAGTGGTGTATTTACTGCTCTGTTGTTCAAGCTATAAATGCCGCTTTCTTGTGTTCTCTTGGGTGGGTTGAGTCTTTCCTGATTACAACATCTGTATGTGAAGGCTTTCTGAATACTTGATAAACCAGGTTTTTATTATCTCTAGTTGTATATATCTAGTTATATGTCCAGTTATTTACGTCTAGGTACTTTTGAATTTTATTATCTTCCGATTCAATTGTGAACGTTATATCATCGCTCCGGAAGAACAATGACACAACTGCACAATTTGATCAAACGGAGTTACGTGGTCATCTGGGTTCAGAAATACCTAGCGCCCACGTGTGAATATCGTTCGAACTGTAGTTATGCTCTAGGCCGCTAGAGGGAAATTGCGTCGTCGTAGAAATGTTAGCTGTTTGTGACTGCGCTTCAGAGAAATATCGCCGCATGTCTCAGTGCTGTCCTTTACCGAGCTCAATAGCTGCAGTCGCTTAAGTGCGGCCAGTATCCAGTATCCAGGATATAGTAGGTTCGAACCCCACTGTCGGCAGCCCTGAAAATGGTTTTCCGTGGTTTCCCATTTTCACACCAGGCTAATGCTGGGGCTGTACCTTAATTAAGGCCATGGCTGCTTCCTTCCCACTCCTAGCCCTTTCCTGTCTCATCGTCGCCGTAAGACCTATCTGTGTCAGTGCGACGTAAAACAACTAGCAAAAAAAAAAAAGTGCTGTCCTTGAGTTCGTGAGTGATCCTTCGTGTCCGCTGGAACAATGACGTAAGTGTGATTCCGGGTCGAAACTTCACCTACATCCATCGCAGTTCTAGTGCGACAACGACGTAAGTGTGCACGGTGTCATTGTTCATCTAACAAATTAAAAACTTTATGTCTTAAGTGTTCTTTTCACCGTTGTTGAACTCCACAGTCCGTTCAATTCTACGTCATAACTGTTCTTGATGCCAATGTTAAGAAGAACGAGATGGCTTAACCTTCCTAATACCAGGTGTTTTTTGTTACACGGAGTACCTCTAAGGGTCATAATTGACCCCAAACAGTGAATAAACCTTTATGTGTTGAAAATAGAAATCATAATGAAATATCTCTGAATACAGTTGACTCAGAGGGATAAAGTCAAACATTACATTTTTAAAACAGCAGAGATTTCAATATAAAACATACTCTTAAGTCACTTAGACCCGAATGGTACTAGGAGGTTTAAACAGATTCATGTCAACATTCTTTTATATCAATTTTGGGAAGTAGGTAGTTTGCGACCATTGTGACCTTCTGAGATCTTACTTGTTATAACTGAAAGTGTTCATTGTTTTCACAGGGTGAAAATGAGCGAACGAATGAAGGTAATTATTTGTCTTGTTCATACTCGGGCAACGGAAGAAAACGGAGGTGTAACAGCGGGAAATTGTTCTACGTCAATTAAAATGCAAACTGTACGTGATACTTCAAATTCAGAGATCATTAATGTGGAGCCACAGGCATCTAACACACAACATAATCTCGCAGCCAAACAGGAAACTGAAAATTCACATTATTATGTGGTTCATAGTTCAACACTAACAAAAGTGGGTTTGAAAAAAGTTAAAATAACACCCTCTAAGCTCCATAATAGCTCTGATGATAGTTCAGATGTGTTTTCGTCAGGCTCAAGTGACAATTATGAACCATCTAGTAATGACGAATCGTCAAGATCTGATTCATTGTCCAACAACACCGAAATACCTGTGAGTCAACAATTGTTGAGCGAAACAGGCCTCACTAAAAATTCTCCAAAAAAGAAAGGCAAAAAAAGGGTGCGGAATGTTAATAAGTGGCACAAAATTCACGCAAAAATTCTGAGAAACTCAGGGAAAATGTATACATCTAGAATGGGGAAAATCGTTGAGGCTCGTAAGACACGCGCTGCTTGTTCAAAGAAGTTGTCAGAAGACTACAGAAATCAGCTGTTCAGGAGTTATTGGGGCCTAGGTTCATTGCAACGACAATGAGACTTTTTGAATTCATGTATAGAACAACTTGTTCTTAAATATCGGCGCATATCTGCCCAAGAACCTAGAAAGTCAAATTGCGCTTTCTATGTAATGAATAATGACCAGAAATTTCATGTGTGCAAAACATTTTTGATAAACACTTTGGGAATAACCGAAAGGACAATTCGTACTGTGATCGCAGGCAAATTCACTGGGGCTGACATGGCACCTGAAGACAGAAGAGGAAAGCATGACAACCGTAATAAGATTGACGAAGAAATCTTGAACTCAGTTAGGACTCACATAAATTCAATACCATGAATTGAGAGCCATTATATAAGAAGTGCTTCCTCAAGAGAATTTATAGATGGATTGTCTATCGCAGAAATGCAGTGACATTATTCTTCAGAGCGGTCTTCCGCTAATACGCCAGCTGTGAATTACGATACCTACGCACGCATATTCAATACCGAATTTAATATAGGATTCTTCGTGCCAAAGAAGGATCAATGTGAGGGATATAAAAATGCGGTAGGTGAAGAAAAGTCAAATCTGCAATTACAGTATGAAGAACATCTGGAAGAAAAGGAACTGAGTAGAACAGAGAAAACCACAGACAAAGAAAAGGCCAAAAGTGGAGAAATGAAATTAGCCGTTTATGATATACAACCCGTCTTACCAGTGCCAAAGGGACAAACATCGGCCTTTTTCTACAAATCGAGTCTCAACTGTTAAAATTTCACAGTAAGTGTCTGTCAACCTGTATTGTATGCAGTTACACTCATTTTTTAATCCAGTTCACCTGGCTTTCTAGTGATGAAAACATTATTGTATTTTTGTTGTTGTTGTAGGTAACCGAAATTGGATGTGACAAAAGCTTTTGTTTCTTTTGGCATGAGCGACTCGGAAATAGAGGCGTGACTGAAATAGGAACTTGTGTGTTTCGATATCTTGAAGAGTTTTTTTTTTTACTTTACAAAAAACAATATGTATATGAGTTTCCACCTTATCAATACAAATTTATTTTACATTAAGCAAGTAAATGTAGTCAAGACTAGTTTCGACCCCTAGGGGGTCATCCTCAGTTGACAAGCGTTAAAAATGTATTGTTTACAAAAACATCACATGTAGTGGTAAAAGCTTAAATTAATTTGAACCGATCATTAATGTTGGTATGTCTGGTACATGATTGACTAGTGTGCATCATCCATGAAGACACATATTATTTTTTATGCTACTACCATCCAATTTTTTTAGGTTATACAATGTGGAATATACATGCATTTATGCAACTCAACAGTGGCAAGTTTAACAATGTACATTTAAAGTTGGTTCATAAATTACACATTGGCTATTGATTAGGACATTGGTTTGAACACTTTTGACTAGAATATCAATGTAACACCTACTGGCATATATCTTAGATGCTAAAATCAATTTGTAAGGCCTGTTACTCTTGATTGAGTCTTAGTATAAAGTTAAAATTTTAAATGAAAACTATTTGCTTAGTATAGGCATTAAATAATGCTGTTAAAATGGACGTAGTGGTAAAAGCTTAAATTGATTTGAACCGATCATTAATGTTGGTATGTCTGGTACATGATTGACTAGTGTGCATAATCCATGAAGACACATATTATTTTGCATGCTACCACCATCCAATTTTTAGGTTATACAATGTGGAATATACACACATTTGTGCAACTCAATAGTGTCAAGTTTAACAATGTACATTTAAAGTTGGTTCACAAATTACATAAATTGGCTATTGATTAGGACATTGGTTTGAACACTTTTGACTAGAATATCAATGCAACACCTTACTGGCATATATCTAAGATGCTAAAATCCGTTTGTAAAGCCTGTTACTCTTGATTGAGTCTTAGTATAACGTTAAAATTTTAAATGAAAACTATTTGCTTAGCATAGGCATTAAATAATGCTGTCAAAATGGACATCTAGCTAAAACAGTGGTATATGTATGTCATATATGCCTGGTTTAAAAAAAAAAAAAAAAAACACATTACATTAATGTTATTGATATGTGGTGCAACATGTACATTGTTTTTGGAACAAATGGGGTTGACGAATTTTTCATAACAGTCTTAGATATAGTGTTCTAATAAAATGGGTCCGTAAAAATATTTATATGTATAAAACAGTTAGCATTTAAATAATCCGCTGTAGATCGGGTAATGCTTAGATATCTATCTGGAGATATATTAGGCAGCTACTAATGTTGGAGTTATTAGAAATATTAATGAAGCATGTTTTCCATCCGTATGTCGTGATGTTTCTGGCTGGTGACATTTGTCAGAATGTGTTGAAATTATGCGTCTTGATGCACGTTGATTTTATCGTGGAAGCGTATATGTTGTAAAAACAAGGTACAGTATCTGGAAATAGAAATAATGAGTGTGATAATGGCGTGGTATGAAAGTGTAATAGTAAATCGTATATCGTTTTACTTACATAAGGTGTTGGAACCGTGCGTTCTTTGTAGCTGCCTGTTGGGATCTGATACGTGTTGCTCTGAGATTGTAGTTAGCGGCGGTAGAGGGGAGGTTTGGGGGGATGGGTGGAGTGTTAGTGATGGGAGTGGGGTTAGAGGGGAGGAAGTCTTGGGGCGGTTGATTTGAACATATAGATTTTTGTTTACTTATTCTTTTGATGTAGAAATCTTTTAATGAGGGAATTACTGCATGAAAAAGAATATTGTTTCTGTCTATACTTTCATTTAGGTTTTACAACATATACGCTTCCACGATAAAATCAACGTGCATCAAGACGCATAATTTCAACACATTCTGACAAATGTCACCAGCCAGAAACATCACGACATACGGATGGAAAACATGCTCCATTAATATTTCTAATAACTCCAACATTAGTAGCTGCCTAATATATCTCCAGATAGATATCTAAGCATTACCCGATCTACAGCGGATTATTTAAATGCTAACTGTTTTATACATATAAATATTTTTACGGACCCATTTTATTAGAACACTATATCTAAGACTGTTATGAAAAATTCGTCAACCCCATTTGTTCCAAAAACAATGTACATGTTGCACCACATATCAATAACATTAATGTAATGTGTTTTTTTTTTTTTTTAAACCAGGCATATATGACATACATATACCACTGTTTTAGCTAGATGTCCATTTTGACAGCATTATTTAATGCCTATGCTAAGCAAATAGTTTTCACTTAAAATTTTAACCTTATACTAAGACTCAATCAAGAGTAACAGGCTTTACAAACTGATTTTAGCATCTTAGATATATGCCAGTAAGGTGTTGCATTGATATTCTAGTCAAAAGTGTTCAAACCAATGTCCTAATCAATAGCCAATTTATGTAATTTGTGAACCAATTTTAAATGTACATTGTTAAACTTGACACTATTGAGTTGCACAAACGTGTGTATATTCCACATTGTATAACCTAAAAATTGGATGGTGGTAGCATGCAAAATAATATGTGTCTTCATGGATTATGCACACTAGTCAATCATGTACCAGACATACCAACATTAATGATCGGTTCAAATCAATTTAAGCTTTTACCACTACGTCCATTTTAACAGCATTATTTAATGCCTATACTAAGCAAATAGTTTTCATTTAAAATTTTAACTTTATACTAAGACTCAATCAAGAGTAACAGGCCTTACAAATTGATTTTAGCATCTAAGATATATGCCAGTAGGTGTTACATTGATATTCTAGTCAAAAGTGTTCAAACCAATGTCCTAATCAATAGCCAATGTGTAATTTATGAACCAACTTTAAATGTACATTGTTAAACTTGCCACTGTTGAGTTGCATAAATGCATGTATATTCCACGTTGTATAACCTAAAAAAATTGGATGGTAGTAGCATAAAAAATAATATGTGTCTTCATGGATGATGCACACTAGTCAATCATGTACCAGACATACCAACATTAATGATCGGTTCAAATTAATTTAAGCTTTTACCACTACATGTGATGTTTTTGTAAACAATACATTTTTAACGCTTGTCAACTGAGGATGACCCCCTAGGGGTCGAAACTAGTCTTGACTACATTTACTTGCTTAATGTAAAATAAATTTGTATTGATAAGGTGGAAACTCATATACATATTGTTTTTTGTAAAGTAATATCTATCAATACGGAAATGAAACTTATAAATAACATCTTGAAGAGTTGTCAAATACTATGCCTGGGACAAGTGTTGTATTTTACTCTGATAACTGTGGAGGTCAGCAGAAAAACAGGTCAGCATGAAGAAAGCAACGTTTCTTCAAAATAGAGTTATTGTGTCAATTTTCAGAAATAATTATAAAAATTCTTGTATTGGAGAAAGCATGTAGCGTGAAATTGTCTATTTTTTTTTCAGATACATCATAGCACTGTATTTGTATGCAGTTGCGCGACTTAACATTCAGTCTATTTCCCATAAATATTTGATGCGTGGTCACACAAAAAACGAGGGGGATGCAGTCCATAGCATCACTGAGAAGTCTTTGAAGAAAGCAAAGAAATCTGGACCTATTTATGTGCCTGATCAATACGTATCAATCATCAGAACTGCAAAAAAGAGGGGGGAGCCTCCACGTGTTAGAGAAATGAGTTTTGCTGACTTCATAGACATCAAGGCGTTGCATGATGAGATGGTACCTAATTTTAAGGATGTTGATGGTATTGTGTTTAAAATGTCTGAAGTTAAACTTTTACGATTTGAGAAGGATAGTGATGTGCTTTGCTATAAGACTAGCTATAAACAATTGGAATGGAGTAACGTTCAGTTTAAGGTTACAAAGAGGCGTTCGTCACAGAGTAAAGATCCAGCTAGTATTGATTTGAAATGAGCCTATAACAGAAAGATGGACCTTTCTGAAAATAATATTAGAGATTTACATAGTTTGATTGACAGAAACATCATTCCTCATTTTTATAGAGGTTTTTATGACTCTCTTATCCACTAAATGTTTTGAAGATAATTTTTCTTGATACTGTACTTCAGAATGCATTTATTCATGGAGTATTTCAACATGTATTTCTTATAGCATTCCTCTGAAGTTTTGTCTGTGAAAGCTTTGTGGTGTAATGCCACACAAGGTGCTTAAATGTACAAATTGTATTATGATCATCCATTTCTAGCGGTAGGAATCTTTTGGCAGGATGTGATTGTATCATGATCATCCATTTCTAGCGGTAGGAATCTTTTGGCAGGATGTGATTGTATTATGATCATCCATTTCTAGCGGTAGGAATCTTTTGGCAGGATGTGATTGTATTTCTCTGACTTGTTGCTTCAATGGTTGAGAAGCTCATTACATTACCGTTTTGGTTTTTTTTTTACTTTCAGTGTTTATAGTTTGTATTTCATTTATCTTGTTTTGTTAGCAGAATGGTACCAATTATACCTATTATTCTATGATAACACTCGTAGAAACATCAGAATCCACACAGGATACCACTTTGATATTTGGACCGCAATTTTGTGCATTATTAATTTCCACAAAAATAAACAGCTTTATTTATTTGTCAACAAGTAGGGCCTGTGTATAAACTGTTCATTAAATAATGTTTTATAATGTAATTTTTGAAACGTGGGGTTTTTATCTTCCTGATACTACTGACAAACTTCGTTACATGTTGATCACAGTTTCAGAAGAACAATGATGCATTTGCAGAAAAGGGGTCATTTTGGGCAAAAAAAAAAAAAGGTAATTATTTTGAAAACATGTTTGTATCTTACAGTGCGCTTGTATATGTTACAATTTCCTTCAAAACAAATATTTTGCGTAATTGAATCTTAACAAAAAATAAATCGGTTTTTCGGGTCTCCTGCACAATCGCAGTTTTGACAGTTATGACATTGTTCTTCCGGAATGACAATATGTTTATGTAAGTTATTTAACTGGTGTAACAGCTCGTTTGGTTTGAGATCCTGTTCGTTAATGATAATGAACTTGTCATCAACAAACTTCAACCATGAATCTAATCCTCTTATTTTGCTGACTATTTTATTAATTTCCATATGGTCCATGTATATGTCAGCAATTATACCAGATGCTGGTGATCCCATAGCCTACCCCTTAACTTGTTTATACACATAGTTATCAAAAGTAAAAAAGTTGTTTTCTAATGTGAACGTTAATAAGATGATGAATTCATCTATTTCTACTCTACTTAACGGGCTGTATGCGTTTGTTTTCCTTAACCCTAGACCAGTCACACTTCCGGGCGCGCGGTTGACTTTGTCAACCAGTTAGATTTTCAATCATTTATAGGCTTCCAATCGCATACATATTTAATTTAATGGCGTTTTACCTTTTGTTTCAGTGTTATTCTCCAAATAAAATTAAAAACTTGTATTAGTGGTTAATATGAATGTACTTAAAACGGATAATAATGAACACATGAACTAATTCTGATACGGACATGAATACTGCACCTATTTAAAATGAGTTAAGCAGTAGCTACACAATGAAATTAAAATAATGGTCATATCTGAATATTTCCACAATTATACAATGAAATGACCAGACATAATAGCAAATAAAAAAGACTGGGTGAAATATAAACTTTGTTACCATGCCCAAGAACTCCTTCACACATTATTCCCCGAGCAATGCCATAATTTCACTGCAGTTCACAAATTTAGCATCGCGCTCATGGCTGGAATTCATTTCTGCCCACTTACTAGAAATATACAAATTATTCCAGTATAATAAATCATCGACCTTCTCACCACATGAAACAGTCAATTTCTGTTGATACCTTCCTCGTCTCCCCTTCCTGTCCTGGCAGTATTTTTACAATATTCCTTGCTTTCCTCAAAGTAAGTTTTGAAAAGTCCGTCTTGGACCACATTGTTCCTCCATCACACCCGAGGATATATTCCCTTTCGTTATCGTCCTCATAGATCTCACTATTCAAATCGGCTTCATGCCCTGTATCACTGTTATGATTTTTATCTGTACGTTTATAATATCCTCCTCCCCATCCAAAAAGTCCGAGGCAGACTCTTGTATTTCATCGGACAACTGGCTCAAAATATCAGGTATGTCTTCGTCATTGACAAACCAAGACCTAAAGTAGAAATATACTACATGTAATTACGCCTGACTTTGCCTAATTACCTGAAAAGTACAGAGGAAAGGACATTTTAAAGAAATAAATTTTACTTATATGACCTGGTGTGCGTTTGACTTTGTTAACCAGCTTTGGGTTCCAAGAGTTCGCTTGAAATAATTACACATGTATCGCTTCCACTGTTGTCGAAACTCGCCTGAACTGAAGGTCAAGAGTGAGAAAAAAGGTATTAGTTGCAAGGAGGTGAAAGACTGACAGTTCTAGGAATTACAGCATAAAATATCGCGCTGTTTGCTTTTGTCAACCAGCGTACCCAGTCTAGGGTTAACGATGTTTATAGTCTCCGTAATTGGGATGTTCGAGTACATATCCTTAACATCAAAGCTATGGATAGTATTCTGTTGTGATAAAATTACATTTTTTGTCCTATTACAAAAATCTGTAGTATTGCGGAGGCTAGTATCAACATTAAATCTTTAATATTTCTTTAAAAACGTGTGTAAAAATTTGGCCGTTTCATATGTGGGACTATTTCTGAAGTTCACAACCGGTCGAATAGGTATGCCTTCTTTGTGTACCTTAGGCATTGGCCTCTATTTAGATAACCCTGGGTTCATATTTACCAACCATTTTGCTTCTTTCAAATCCATCAAAAAGTTAGTATTGTTTAAAATTTGCTTAAATATCGTTTTGTATAATGTTGGTGCTGTCCTTTTTTATCTGACAAAACTTACCTCCCTTTAAAAATCCTTCGTTTTATTAACATAATCTTCTTTATTCATCAAAACTATAGTATTACCCTTATCAGCCTTTGTAACAATTATGTTGTTATCTTTGATCTTCTTGTTAATCATTCAGAGGTTATTATTCGTTTTGACATCTGTGATAGTCTTGTGTTCCATTATTTTACAAATTTTCCTTTTGGCCTCGAACCTCATATTCTCTTGTTCATGTATAGGGACCTCTGCAATTGCTACTTCAGATACTGCTATCAGTTTCACTAATTCCCTCTTTTGAATGGTCTTACTCGTGTGTGGCTAGTTATGTTTAGGACCTTTACTTAAGATCTCAACTTAATCATTGTTGAAATCAAAATTGGTCAGGTGTTTAAATGGCGGATAAAATGTATGTGTTGTTGTGTATCTTATATTGTTTCGCATTTCCTCTCTTGTGATGCGCTTGTCATCAATGAGCCGGTATTTTCTATCCAAAACTTGGTTTTTCTTTAATATTGTAAATAATGAGAGGTCAATGTTGAATTACACCTCCTCCCACTCCAGAACTGAAATTTGACTACTGATGCGTAGGTGTAAATCATAAAGTGCATTTTTCATCTTCGTTTTTTTA
Source organism: Anabrus simplex (assembly GCF_040414725.1). NCBI lineage: Eukaryota > Metazoa > Arthropoda > Insecta > Orthoptera > Tettigoniidae > Anabrus > Anabrus simplex. The sequence continues at coordinate 14,103,302 of NC_090267.1, forward strand.
AATTTCCATGTCACCAACCTTCAGGTTTTAACATGTTACATTGTACTGGTCATAGTTTTAGATTTCTTAATGGGGGCCCCCATTTTCACTAGGTCCTATTGTATACAGGAAATTTAATTCAACTAGCTGAAGAAGAGAATGTGCATATTCTTGAAACATGTACTAGACATATTGTAAATGTGAAAGGTGGATATTGAAAAAATTAACACATAGTATTGACTAGGTGGATCATCCACCTCTCTATTTACTGCTTCTTGGTGACATCATTCACTTTGTGATATCTGATGCAGAATTGGAGCTGTCCATTTTTCTTCACCAGGACCACCGGTAATGACCACAGGCTGTTGAAATCTTTTATGACAACCTGTCCGTTAATGTCATCTAGCATCTGGTCAGTTTCCGCTGCCAGGTGTACCCTTTGGGGTGGTTGCCAGATTGGTATTGATGTGATCATACATCCTGTCCATCTTTCCATAGTCACCTTCTGTATGTCCCATCAGTTGCCCTGCCTCCAGGTGTTTCTGGGCATTGGAGATAACCTTTCTGGGCTTGTCGAAACCTTCATCTGCTTCCAGGACCTGTGCCTTTTCATAGTCTAGTTGTACACACATAACTAGCTGTCACGTCTCAAGCTCGGTCCCGCAGGGGGTCCTACCTATGTTCCCACAGCTTCAAATTTAGTACTTGTGCCGAGTTGTCCATCCTGGCCAGATAGAGTCCGTGTTCATTGATCATTAGGGCAGGTTCCTCTAACACATCTTCTCTCTGTGCATGTTGTCATCACCTCACTTTTGGCAGGTATCCCCTCTTTGCTGGGAAGAATTAGTCTCGCTACCCGGGATTGCACAGCGAGGCGTGCCTACTGAGCCACAACTCGTCAGCTTCTGACAAGTTTCCCCCTATGCCTATAGTGTATTTAGGCCCAAGGTGACCATTCTCTGATGGCAGTGAAGAAGGCCCAGACTCATAGGTATCATTGTTCTAGCATCAGGGTGAGCAGCGCCTCTTTTATGATGGGAATGGTGTTTACTGAAACTGTTCGCAGAATGTAGGGACTGTTGGACACCCTCTCTGTCTGTCTGTCTGTCTGTCTGTCTGTCTGTCTGTGTAGACGACGTTGTTGATCCTGGTGACGATTGTATATGGGCCTTCCCATTGTGGCTGCAGTTTCGGTGACTTCCCTTTTGTCCGTACTGGACGGTACAGCCACACTCTGTCACCTTCTTGGAAACCCGCAGAGTTCGCGAGCAAGTCGTAGCGGGCTTTCATCCGTCGCTGGCTACCCTTAGATGATGTCGGGCATAATCGTGGATGTCGTTGAGCCGATCCACCAACTCCCTTACATAGTCTGTCGCTGGTTGCTGCTGGTCTGGTGCAGACCCGAACATTAGATCGCATGGCAGGCGGAGCTCCCTTCCGAAGACCACGTTGGCAGGTGTTATGCCCGTCGTCTCATAGGTGGACGCTCGATAGGCCATCAAGAAGTAGGGGACCCTCTCGTCCCAGTATTTCTGGTGCGCCGAAACCACCTTCCTGAGGTGCTCCTCGACGGTTTTTACAAAACGCGCCACCTACCATCTGACAGAGTGGAGAGGCGTCGTACGTGTCTTCCGCACTCCTAAGAGTTGCAGAACCTCTTGCATCAACCTGGACTCAAAGTTTCTGCCTTGGTCGCTATGAAGTTCCCTCGGGACACCGAATCGGCAGAAGAAGTTCTTGACCAAGACGTCGGCCACTGTCGATGCCTCTTGGTTCGAGATGGCGTAGACCTCAGGCCACTTTGTGAAGTAGTCCATAGCTAGGAGTAGGTAACGGTTCCCGGCGTCTGATTCGGGTAATGGTCCAGCGATATCAATGGCGATCCTCTCGAATGGTGCTCCAACGTTGTACTGCATCATTTGGCCCCTACTCCTGGTATATGGACACCGGCTCGCAGTGCAGGTGTCACACAGCTGGCACATCCTCTCAACATCATTCCACAAGTGCACCCAGTAGTAACGCTGTCGGGCACGATCTAGTGTCTTATTCACTCCCAAGTCGCCGGCAGTAGCGCCCGTATGCAACTCGGTCCTCTTTTCTCATGCTCCTGGGGATTATCAGCTGTGCAATGTGCTTCTTTCTGTTGGTTGATTCCCACGTGCGGGTAAGTACCCCGTCACTAACCCTGAGAGACGGCTACTGGGCCCAGTACGCCTTATAGGTTGGATTGCGTTCGGCGATGTCTGTGCCCCGACTCTACTTCTCGTAAGATCTGCCCGATGTCGTCGTCCTTCAGCTGCTTCCTCCTGAGGGCGTCTCGATCCCATCCTTCAGCGGCGGTGGCCCCCACGGCCCTGACGTCCACGATGCCTGCCTGTCTCTCTACTTTCTGGCAGTGTGTACAGTTCGCAGGGCACAGTCTTCTCGATAGAGCGTCGGCGTTGCAGTGCTTCTTTCCTTGTCAGTGCTCGGTGGCGAAGTCGTACTCCTGAAGGCGTTGCACCCGTCTGTCCTTCCAGGTTTCTGAAGCTTAGGAGCCAGGTCAATGCGGAGTGGTCGGTGCGCAGGCGAAAAGGCTGCCCATACAGATACTGGTAGAAGTGCTCCAAGGTCTTCAGGATGGCCAGCAATTCCCGACGCGTCACGCAGTAATTTCTCTTAGCTTTTGACAACGTCTTGCTGAAATAGGCGATCACCTTCTCCTGGCCGTCTTGCGCTTGTGACAGTACCCCACCAATTCCCACGTTGCTGGCGTCGCTATTAACGATGAACTCCTTCCCAGGCTTGGGGTATCCGAGGATGGGTGCAGTACACAGCGATTCCTTCAGCTTCCGGAAGCCAGTCCCCGCCTCGCTTGACCATTGGAAAGACCTCCTCTCCTCGGTGAGCCGTGTAAGAGGCTTTGAGATGTCTGCGTAGCCAGCTATAAATCTGCGGTAATACGCGCAAAGGCAAAGAAAACTCCTTAGTTCTCGCTTGTCCTTCGGCACTGGCCAGTCCCTGACAGCCTCTAACTTCTCCGGATCCGTGGCTACTCCCTCCCATGACACGATGTGGTCTTGGTAGCGGACCTCCTTCTGGAACAGCTGGTATTTTCCGGTATTTAGCTTTTGGTGAGCCCCACGTAGCCTCTCGAACACTTTCCACAGGTTCTCCACGTGCTCTCTGAACGTGCGTCCCACAATAATTATGTCGTCCAGGTACACGAGGCAAGCGTCGTGAGTTAGCCCTCTCAGCACGGCCTCCATCAGTCGCTCGAAAGTCGCCGGTGCGTTGCAGAGACCGAAAAGCATCACCTTGAACTGGTAGAGCCCTTGGCCGGTTGAAAACGCCATCTTCTCCTTGTCTTCCGGATGGAGCGCTACTTGCCAGTATCCAGACTTCAGGTCCAAAGTCGAAAACCACTGGGCTTGAGATAACGTGTCCAGGGTGTCATCTATCCGAGGTAACGGGAAACAGTCCTTCTACGTGACGTCGTTCAACTTCCGGCAATCGACGCAGAAACGGAGTTCACCGTTCTTTTTCTTCACCAGGACGACTGGCGATGACCACGGGCTGTTCGACTCCTCGATGACTCCCTGCTGCTTCATGTCATCTAGCGTCTGGTCGATTTCCACCTTCTTCGCCAGGGGTACCCTACGAGGTGGCTGTCGGATTGGAGCCGCGTCGCCGGTGTTAATGCGATGGTACACACTGTCCGTCTTTCCGTAGTCGGCTCCGGCAATGAAGATGTCCTGAAACTCATGGAGTAGTTCCTTAACCCCCCTGAGCTCTCTCGCCTCTAAATGTTTCCGGGCGTCGGATATCTTCCGGAGCTTATCCAATCCTTCGCCTGCTTCCAGGGTCTGTGCGTCTTCGTCGTCCACTGGCACGACGCACGTAACTGGTTCACAAGTCACAAGCTCGGTCCCGCTGGGTACCCTCTGCTCCCGCGACGTCGAATTCATTATTCGTACCGGCACGCAGCTTCGTGCTGGAACGAGCGTCCTGGCCGGGTAGAGTCCTTGATTGGTGGTCGGCGAACCGGGTTCCAAGAGCACGCTGTCCCCTTGTATGAGTTCCTCTAACCTTGCCGTAACCGTCACCTCGCTGTTGGATGGTATCCCTTCGTCGCTCGCCAACGTTAACCGCTCTACTCGAGATTGCGTACCTGGGCGTCGCAGCATTACCTCCTGTTTGCCGAGCCACAATACACGTCGTCCCACGTCGACAGTTCCCTCGTATTTCCGTAGCGCGTCTAGGCCCAGGATGACCTCATCCGTGATGGCGGCGACGAAGACCCAGACTTGTAGGCGTCGTTGTCCCCGCGTCAGTTGAAGTAGCGCCTCCTTCAAGACAGGGATGGTGTCTCCTGAGGCCGTCCGCAGCAGATGAGGGCGGTGGGGTTCCCTCTCTGGCTGTCCCTCAGCGATGTCCGGCCTGGCGATGGTCACTGCCGCCCCCGTGTCTATCGTGACTCGGCACGGCCTGTCTCCGAGCCACCCGTCGTCGATCAAGCTGTCGTCGCCTCGCTCGGCGACCACATTTAGCGTGAAACGAGGTGACGGTGCCGACGATCCCCTCTCCTTGTCGGCCCTTACTCGTTTCCCTGATCAGGGGCCGCCTCCATACGGCAGTTCCTCCGCAGGTGGCCACCCTCGCCGCAATTCCAACAGGTCATCTCGTTGGTGCGTCGACGTCTCAGCGGCGGCGTGCGTCGTTCTCCCGTAATGGCGCGGGTCTCCGGCGCGTCCTCGCTTCTCACGGCTCGTATTCTTGTTCTTGTTCCCTTCACTGCCTCCACCCTCATTGCTAACGTCAGGGCCTCTCTGAGGTCATGCTCCCCGGTGAGCATCAGCTTTTGACGGATCTCATCGTCGCGGAGCCCATCAATGAATGTATAGGCTGCCTCCCGCTGAATGTGGTCCAGAGGCAGCCCATCCAGAGCGTTGTGGGCTAGCTGCTCCACATGTTGCGCGAATTCTTGCAGCGTCTCATTAGCGCGCTGGGTCCTCTTCCTCAGCTGGACTCGGTAGGCGGCTGCCAGCTGATGGTCACCGTATCGGCTGTCGAGCGCTCTAACAATCTCGTCGTAAGTGGCACCCGGCTGACTGGGCGAGTTGGCCGTGCGCGTAGAGGCGCGCGGCTGTGAGCTTGCATCCGGGAGATAGTAGGTTCGAATCCCACTATCGGTAGTCCTGAAGATGGTTTTCCGTGGTTTCCCATTTTCACACCAGGCAAATGCTGGGGCTGTACCTTAATTAAGGCCACGGCCGCTTCCTTCCAACTCCTAGCCGTTGCCTATCCCATCGTCGCCATAAGACCTATCTGTGTCGGTGCGACGTAAAGCAACTAGCAAAAAAAAATAGCACCCGGCTGAAGGCTGTGTAGTACTTCCGCTGCTGGTCCTTGCAGTCCAGCGATTAGGTACACGGCCCTTTCCTCCGATGTCCAACCGTTGTGCCCTCACACGGCCTCGAATTGGACCCCGAAGGTCCGCCGAGATGTTGTCCTGTTGAAGCGCGGGGGTTTTCGTTTCCCGGCGCTGGAGCCGCTGTCGCTGCAGGTGGCCCTAGCACGAGTCTCCATGGCTGTCACTCTCATACGCAGGGCACTTACTTCTTCTTTCAGGTCTCGAACCCCTGACTCCACAACCTGCGGTGTTTCTTTGATCTGTTTTTCAAACAGTTCCTGTATGTCCTGCATAATGCCACTCTTTAATTTTCTTTCGAGAGAGTGCATTTCGTGTTCTAATTTATCTTGTCCCCCCATAAGTTCATTTAATTCCAGTTTCCGTTCGCTCTTGACTTCGTCCTGTTTGGATGAGAGTTCAGTGAATTTATTGAGGAGAGCTTGGAACTGTTCGCTATCCATTTTACGATTCACTAGAAATTCCTAGTTACGAAATTACTGCTACCAGTCGATCCCAATTCTGACACCAGTTGTAACGAGTTGGCGGGGTAGTAGGATCAATTAACACTAGACTGGTAGCTTCAATACTAAGATTTATTAGCTACGCACTAAACTACACCAGACTGTACACAACATTTGCTCATAACACACACTTACACAGTTCGCGCGCTCTCTCTCCTTTGGTTTCTCACTTGTTCTCACACTACACAGATTTGCACCCACACACAAGGTCCCGCGTCGCACCGCTACACTTTCTCTCCTTCGCCAACAGTCCGCACTGTAGCACACTAGTCCGATAATCACGGCAGTTCACATACTTCACTACACTGGCAGGCGCTCACGACTGAACCACACCAACTTCTAACTCAGTCTAACTCTCACTGACTCCAGGTATGTCGTTCCTCTCCTATATACCTGCGCTGGCCCTTCTAGAATCGTCCGAATGCTGGATGGATCCAGGAACATCGCGAGATGGATCACTCCAGATTAATTGTGGAGTCATCTCCATACTCCTCTGCTACGGGACCCCGAGCGAAAGCGAGTGGGGCTGGTCTAGCACTTAAGCGCTGCTTGTGATTGGCGCGGTTGAAGCGTAACTGGTGGGCCTATACGGCGCCGGGCCGGGCCCATAGCCAGTTGGCAAGGTGGACGTTATAACCGTTACAATAGTTTTCTGTTACTGGGGGAACTCTGGTGCACCCTCGCTCTTGGCAGCTCTTATGCTTGGTGACTGTACCAGGGGTGTCTTCACTGCCTCTGAGGCCTATTGCCAGTGTCAGCCATTTAGAGCCTTGTGAGCTAGCTCTTTGACCTCAGTGGCGAATTCCTGCTGTATCATCTTTAGCTGGAGATGGTTGGCGGCTGGCAGCTAGTGGTTATTATAGCACCCATTGAGCCCTCCCACATGCGATGTTCCTCAGTAGGCGATTTCTTGGAAACCTAACAGCCATTATGGCGTACTCTTTGGTATCTTTGTTGGATATAAAAGAAAGACCAAACTCTACCATCAAGTGACATGGTAGTGAGTTTATATGGTCAGTGACAACTAGTTAGGTATGTGAACACATGAACACAAGATTTTAGCATAACGATATCAAAGAGTTGCGATTGAGTAATCATCAAGTGATGATTTTTATTACAGAAAGAGATTTCAAGGACAGCATACATAAGGGACATCTACATACAACCAGAGGTGCCAGCTATTACAGATTGTCCGTAATTATTATGAATTTCACCTCACGATTATGGCATTATGGTCAATGGGGAAATTATTACGGAAAAGTGACATTAACACGAGAAAATAATTTTCTACGGAAACAAAAAAAGGACAGATGTTCAGTCCTTTGCAGCATTTCTGTCCAACCTCCCTCGTTTCAGTGCTTGTGAGTTGGCACTGATACTTCGATTCGATCCTCACTTCCTTTTGTTAATAGTAATGCTATTGGCTTTACATCACTAGGTAATTTTTTACTGTTTTCGGAGAAGCCGAGGCTCCGGAATATCGTCCTGCGGGAGTTCTTTAACGTGTCGGTAAATCTACTGACATTAGACTGTGGTATTTGAGCACCTCCGAATACTACTGGACTGAGCCAGGATTGAACCTGCCAGTTAGGGGTCAGAAGGCCAGCGTCTGAACCATCTGAGCCACTCAGCCTGGCCTTCCGTTTCTTACCAATAAGTGTTGTTAAATTCATTGTGTGATTGAAGGAACTCTACTCTGTTCTTTTCCACTATAAATTCTTAAGTAACGTAGTATTTATAGAAATGAGGGCTATATTAAGCACATGCAGGTACACTGGAATCACTTAATGGTTCAGAAGACGAAGTGTCATCACAGGGGATAGGATGCTTCAAGAATACCTACACTGAAAAGCAGTTGCTCGGTGTGAAACAAGTTACAAAGAATGTTTTATCACTGAATGAACAGGCAGTGTGCAATGTTATTGTGTAATATGATATTGTAACATGGCGGGGTAAATAAACAAATAAATGAGTGCAGAACCTGGTAGCGTCCTATTTCTAATATTTATTAGCTACGCACTAAACTACACAAGACTACACACCATGTTTGCTCATAACACACACTTTCACTCTTTGCGCTCTCTTAGTTTCTCATGTTCCATCTACAATGACACACACACAGAGTCATCGATTATTTACACTGCACTCAGCCACTCAGTCACACTCGTTAGCGCTGTCACGGTCCACAGCCTACACGTCAGTCTCGCAGGTCGGGATAGTATCCGCTGTTCGCTCAACCCGTCGAACTCCGTTCTCAGTCTGCATACGTCGGCATCCAGTGTTCCCTTCGCGCTGCTCCAGAACACCCAAGGTTCTTCTCCAGCAGCCGGCCTCAAGGGACTCACACACACGACGTCAGGGAAACAGGAACGAGTCCTCGGCTTCAACAGGCAGATACTCCACCAGGCTTACATCTCAGCCCAGGCTATCACTGACTGTGCTCTTCCCTAACTCACGCCAGCGAACTCAATCTCACTCCTCACTCACTGTGTCTAACTCTCACTAACTCTGGCAGGTCGTTCCTCTCTTATATACCTGCGCTGGCTCTTCTAGAATAGTCTGCATGCTCGATGGATCCAGGAACCTCGCAAAATGGAAGACTCCAGTTTAATCGTGGAGTCATTTCCATACTCCTCTGCTACAGGACCGCAGGCGGAAGCGAGTGGGGCTGGCCTGGCACTTAAGTGCTGCTCGTGATTGGCGCGGTTGAAGTAAGGGGTGGGCCGAATACGGTGATGAGCCGGGCCCGTAGCAAGTTGGCATGGTGGATGCTATAACCATTACAATCTACTGTGTAGAATAGATTGCTGATGGGAAGGGAAAGGGGGGTTTCATTATCGGGAAGGGAGAAACATTCTATGGAGTGGACTCAATAATTTGCTAAGGGGTAGAGTTTGTTTACTGATAACCCACTTCAATGGTTGGCACCTCTGTACAACTATAACCTGAACATTGACGAAAGTACCCTTGCAGTACTAAATTACAATTCATCTGAAAATTGGTTCCACTCTTCACTTTGGTACAAAGAGAAAAAGCAAGCATATGAAGGACCATAAAATGTCAGATAAGAAGTTCAGGAAACAAATAGAGTAATATATTGACATGTCGAGAAGTTTGGAAAGAAAGAGGGAGGTAATATACCATAAGTTTATACACATTTGTCTAAAGACATGAGTTGAGATCTAATCTCATATTAGAAAATAGCCTCATTAGGTCTAACATTAATTTAGTTTACACCTAATTCTTTGTTGATATCAAATACTATAAGAAACCCTAAAATTATGTTATACATCAGAATAATCTCAATCAAGTAAGAGTAAGCTATAAGATAAATAATTGACAATTTTTTTTCCTGGAAAGGGAACCTTTACAGATTATGCACACTGCCACCCAAAAGTGAAGGGTGTTTCCCTTGACCGCATTAGAATCTTGTTCTTTATCCAAGGAATATTGATTTTTGTTAATATCTGAACATTTATGTCTCAGAAAACTATGAGAAGGTTAGCAGTCAATAATAATTGGAGGTGAATTATTACTTTAGTTCTGTAAAAAAAATCTCATAGAACCCAAAATAGTTCACAAATGGGATTTCCTACATTAGTCTCGATAATTGCCCCTTCGACCCAGACATTGTTTGTTAATATAGGTACTATTTTGCAAGACCAAGGTCCATTATTGAGAGTAAATTACCAGATGCAAAGTAAAGTTTAACTCTTTCTTGTGGGTTACGTAGTAACGTGTACCAGACTCTGAAGTTGTCTCCCGCCGTTTGCGTAATAGAGCGTACTTGAGTTTTAAACTGTCTTCCTCTGCCATCTGTGGGCCAAACGTAAAACTTCCAGGCACCAATGAATTCTCTATGCTTCCTAGATACAAATGACCTGCACAGCTTGCTAAAATACCGCCCTTTTGTACAGGTTATCTTAGGAAAAACAGACACCTGCCTGAATGTCAACACATTGTAGCAATATGGCTTCATATAGTGACATGGATGAAGCTGATATTAGTGATGAATTGAATCAGTTTGTTGACGTATACAGTGATAGTAAGTTCGAAATTTGTATTGAGGATAGTGAAAGTGATATGGAAGCAGTTGGCACAGAAGATGAACCTGAAGAAACTCTAAATACATTGGATAGGATGGGAGATGCTAATTTAGTACTGTCTCTGTTCAAACTATTAGGCCTACTTGGACAAACAGTATTGGTTTCAATCCCCCAGCTAATTTTCTTTTGGCCATGGACCTGTGCGTGATCTTCCAACTGGTAGCACCGAATGTGAATATTTTGAGGACATGATTGTTAGCAATTTTTTCTCAAAATTAACAAAGACTACTAACCTACATGTGACCTGCAAGAGAAAAAGTAGTTTCAGTAATAGAGAAAGATTGGGAAAATACAACACGTGAAGAAATGAAAGCTTTTATAGTTATTTATATGGGATATATTCGTATCAGCTGCCTGAAAGAAAGAGATTATTTTTCTTCAAACCTCATTCACTGTAATATAGTTAGTAATTTTATGTCTGAGAGCCGGTATTATTTGCTCTGTAAAAATCTTCATCAGACCAACCCCAAAGATGAAAAGAAATTGGGAGATTTTGATTATGATTGTCTTCAGAAGGTAAGGCCTATTCTAGACTGGATATCTATATTGAGAGAAAAATTAAGAGCAGAATGTGATATTTCTGTTCATGAAGCTATGTCTAGATTTAGAGAAAAATTAAACCAGGATGTGAACTTTCTGTTCATGAAGCTATGATTGGCTTCAAGGAGAGACATTTTTTGAAGCAATATGTTCCTTAAAAGCCCACGAAATGGGGTCTCACAGTGTGGGTTTGAGCATCACCTGAGAGCTATGTTTTTGAGGCTACTGTTTACTTGGGAAAGAAGGAAAATTGCTACAAGGACATACTTGGGGAACAGGTTTTGCTAAATCTAATGAAAAACTATCTACATAAGAATGATCATGTGTACTTCGATAGATTTTTCTTATCTTTTAGACTCATGAATGAACTCTATATCCTAGGCACTTATGCAGGTGGTAGTGTAAATACCAACAGAAACGGCTGGCCAGTTGAATTTGAATATCCCAAGAAACTGAAACTAAAGCAAGGGGAGAGCAGAAGTTTGCAGTGTATAAATGTGTTTGCAACTGTTTGGAAAGGCAAGAGGGACATTACTACTTTGTCAACAGATACTGACCCCATGGTACAATTTGAGGTACAGAGGTAAGTGGGAAAATCCAAGGAAAGGGTACATTTGCAGTGTCCTCTGTCTATACAGAAATATACAAAGTACATAGGAGGGGTTGATTAAGCAGACCAGAAGAAAAGCTACTACACAGTTGGTAGGCTTTGTAGGAAGTGGTGGAAGTATGTGTTTGGTTTTATAATCATTGTCTGCATCATAAATAGTTTTACATTATGTGCTGCAACTAACTCTCCTTCTAGAACAAAGTATGGGCTGGAATTCAGCAAGCATCTCTCTCATTCAGGAAATGATTGGAAATTTTTCTTCACTGGAACAGCGGGGTAGGAAAGAGTCTCTTCCCTTATCACGCCCGTCACCAGGAAATAATCACACTTTTATCAGGATAGAGGAGGGGGGTGAAGCCCTGTGTTCTCTGAATGAACAAGAAAGGAAGAGCCCCTTCAGGTAGAGCAATTCCATCTGCCTTTAGGTGCAAGCAATGTGACATTACTTTGTGACATGCTGGATGTTTCTTGATGTTCCATACTGAACTGGGGGTTCCTGTGTGTAATTAAATAAGATCTTTGTATCGTTTTATAATTAGTATAGTGCATTTATTTCTCTTGCAAAATTTCAAGGAGGTAACTTCAGAGATGCCAACTATTACGATTCAATCGTAATAATTACGAATTACCCATCATAATTACGCCTTTACGAATCACACGCCACAAATTACGATTTTTTGTTGATTTTTAAATCTAAGTGTATGAAGTGTTCAAAAGGATACACAAGGCGGCGTGAATTCTCGGAATATTATCCTCGGATTTCTCAGAAATAATTTATCCCCCTTTCCTGTCGTTCGTTTAAGAATATTTCGAGTTTTCACGCGCTGAACGCAGTGTGTGCTTCCAGTACCGGAAATTTAGGCACCTGTGAAGTGGCATATCTTGCGGAGTTGTTGTACTTGCTCGTCACATGATCAGACTTCCATCCAAGTATGAGAGTTCTTTTGACTTTGTTTTGGCGGTAAAGTGGTGACAAACTCCGTTTAATTGTGAATACTGTGTGCGTGACTGTTGAAGTATTTATTGCGATTTTAGTTGCCGAATTTACATATATTGCTCTTCTAGGATATATGCTAATCGTGTGTTACGAAATGCGAAAGGTTTGAAATAATGAAGGGATTTCTTGTGCTGATTACGTTACCGTGACTAGTGACGCTAGTAATAAATATAGTTGAAAATTTTGGGAGGTAAACTCGGAAGAATGACCCAGTTTAATGCGCTCCTCAAAATCTCATTCACACGTGTTTTGTAGTATGTGGAGCCGCGATGTTTCGGATGCGCATGATGAAAATGAACAAGACTGAATTTCGTGCTAATATGAACTCCGACCTGTTAAGTGCTCTGTTAGTGCAGAGGATGCACATGATATGAAAAGAAAAAGCATGTTACCAGTGTACGTTTACCAAACAGTAACTACAAGCTTTAAATGATATGTAAGTTAGTAAGAACACGAAAAAAAGAAGAAAAACAAATCTACGACCGCCCCCCCCCCCCCCGTGCCCTAACGGCTGCATTACGAATTACCTTTTTTGAAAGTTGGCATCTCTGTAACTTAAGCAGTTTTTACATAATAAATTATTTAGTGAAGGTATCCCAGAGCTGTTCCTACAAGCAAATTATTACTCCTGGCTTTGTCAGATAGTTTGTCAAAGAATATCCTTGGGGAAAGGTTTAACACCTGCATGTGAAGGTATTCACAGTTTTAAAACAACATCTTACCCACTTTCGGTTGGCTTGCCAAGGGAAATTTACGTCCTTTGACTTGAGTGAAGTCTGCTCAAATGAATTTTGAGAGGAGAAAAAGAGAAAACACAGGCACTGCTGATTTGTTTCATCCAGGTATGTAAGTTCCACAAGAAGTTAAACTGAAAGTCACTCATTGGGAAATATTAATGTTCTCTTTCCATCTTCTTATCTTGGAAACAGGTGATGATGATAATTGGGAGACCCAGCTCTGCCTTGACACTTGAGTTACTATAGCCAAACACGAACGCCAAGTGTGAATGAGAGGATGGTGAGGTAGGGTTGAAATCAGGAGAACACAAACTCTGATTCCCCAGCACCGTGATGCATTGGTAGTGTGCCTGCCTCTTACCTGGAAGCCCCAGGTTCAATACCCAGCCAGGTCAGGGACTTTTACTAGGATCTGAGGGCTGGTTCGAGGTACACTCAGTCTACGTGATTACAACTGAGGAGCTACCCGATGGTAAGATAGCGGCCCCGGTCTAGAAAGCCAAGATGAATGGCCAAGAGCATTTGTAGTGCTGAACACATGACACCTCATAATCTGCAGGCCTTGGGGCTGAGCAGCAGTCGCTTGCCAGGCCAAGACACTTCAGGGCTGTAGTGCCATGGGGTTAGGTTAGGGTAACAAACTCTGATAGTTCTAGAATCTTGTAGTTAGTGATGTCAAAGTAGTGCAAGTTAGTAGGGCGAGCATTCAGTTGGAGGTTTATAGTGGTGCAGGTCATTGAGTAAAGCAGCGAGTGGTAGCACACACAGAGGTAGCACCTGGTCGGAGGCTGTGTAATGTCTTCACAGCTCATTCATGTAGCCTGGTTATCAGTTGTGTGGCCCTCTCATCTGATGTCCATCTGTTGTGCATGCAGACTGTCTCAAAGTTGGTCTGGAAAGGGTCCCATCTTAATATGAAGGTATCACCATCGTCGTACAGGAACTGTCTTCGCTACTCCTGGGCTCACTGGGTCTGCCGAGTCTCAATCGCCATCACTCGTTCTTGCACAAGACATACTTCTTCCCTCAGGTCTTGCGTTTTGGGTACCACAACCTGCCGTATTTCATTAAAGCCCTTCTCAACGACTTCATTAACGTCCTGCATGATGCTGTTCTTCTACTTTTTTTTTTAACAAAGCACACTTTCTCTTCTAAGTTTAATAACTATCCACCTTTGAGTGCACTTAGTTTATATCTCTAGGAATGTCTGCATCATTCATTAGCAGAACATTGGATTTAGGCATTACATTAATAAAAACATGGGCAAGTTTTCTGAATTCTGGACAGTTTGTGCTGATTTTGACTTCATATGCATGTTTTAGCTTGTCTACAACTCTGTGAGCTATACCCTTCTAGATACTGTAACATAAATGTCTTATTTAATTTACTACAAAATTCTTGAAGGAATATATTTGAAAGAAGAAAATATCCCATAAATCACATTACAAATGTCCGATGCATCTCAGAAGAAATATACACTAAAATTTGAGTTATCTGATATGAACAGGGATATTTATTGTAATAAGATTTAAATGTAATATACAAAATCATGTCTTAACAATATTCTCAGCATTTTAGGACTCAATAGTAAAAGGGGATTAAATGCCAGCACAAATTAAAAGTAATATTTCTGAGTCCTGTGTTTGAGGATATTTTTTTATCCTTTTCTGTATTGGAGCAGACATCTAAAATCATCAGTCACCCATTATAAAAGTTGAATACTATGAAATAAGGAGCAAGGATAGAGAAGAGAATTAGACAAGCTGCAGTTTGCTCCACATTATTTTCAATGTTTATGTAGACCAGGCAGTAAAGAAAATTAAAGAGATATTTGGCAATGGAATTCCAACATTGTAGAGAATATCAGATCTCTCGAGATTTGCCAATGACATTTGTTTTGAGATTGTAGAAGTTTGGGAAAATGTTGAGTGGTATAAGCACAGTCTTGGGTAAGGAGTACAAGATGAAAATGAATAAATCCAAAACCGAAGTAATGGAATGCAATTGAACAAAGTCAGGTAATGCAATAAATATTTGATTTGGGAATGCAGTCTTAGAGGAATTACATGGATATTCATGATGTAAAATTTTTGGGAATTTGCCATGTAATAAACTATATAAACTCACTCACTGCATGTTTCGAGGGGTACCGTGCCCTTCTTCATGAGGAGAAAACAGAGAATGGAAACATGACAGATCAATGGTTGCTAAGAGAAAGCAAAACAGAACTTAAAATGGTGCCCTAAAGTGTAATAGGGTCATGCCATTTTAGCCCCTTGCCAGGAACAACGAATGGCATCAGTAAAGCATCACCTTCTGGTTGTCCTGATAATAGGTGGCCATGATTCACTGAGGTTGAAGCCTGCATTTTTTATACAGGCAAGGTCATCCACTCCTTGGGAACAGGACGTCAAGACAGCTGATTTATCAGTTTGGTTGAGTCTGATACACCTATTATTTTCCTTAGTGGGAGTACATATCGCTCTTGAAGTCTGCCCAATATAAACCTTACCACAAGTAAAGGGAACTCTATGGATACCAGGTTGTTGCAATTTAGGCATAGTGTGCTTCGTTGGTCGCAGGAGTTGCCTAATCCCTATAGAGTTCGTGCATTGTACCTCTGTAAGATTTTAGCAATAAGATCTGTCATGTTACATTTGTAAGTTAGGCAACCATTCCCTCTTACACCCTTTCTCGCAACAGACGTCCGATTATGCGTCGTTTTCAGAATCATAGAGATCGAAGCTTTGCTATAACCGTTGCTCTCAAAGGTGGTTCTCAAGGTGTTAATTTCCTCTTGTAGAACAGAGAGTACACAAATCGTCCTAGCCCTGGTAGTTAAAGTTGTAAGGATACCATGTTTCTGGGCATTATCAGATAATATTAGATGGATATTATTACCTGGATACTAAAGAAGTAAAGGGGACGTAAAGGATGAAAAATGTAAACTACCATAAGCAACAAAGGCCTTTGTAAAGAAAGAAGAGTTGCTCACCTCAAGCATTCACATGCAAATCAAGGAGAAGTTATTGATAACTTTTTCCAGAGCATGGCATTGTATGAAAGTGAAACATGCGTAATAACTTGCTCAGAAGAATACAGAATTGGACATTTGAAATGAATGTAGTTAGAGAAAATATTAGAGAAGAATACTGAAGGCGAGATAGGTCACAAAAGGTCTACCTGTCAACATCGTAGAACATTGGGTGGCAAATGGAATACACAGGAAATACATGTACAGTTTTGTAGATAATTTTCACCATGGCCCTTTTGCTGTTTCCGTCTGGTCTGTATCTTCTCCTACCTCATCCACATCATTCACAAAGTCTGTGACCTGCCTCGTGAATCAATGTTGGTACATTCCAAGTTCTAGGGTTCAATCCTCGCATATTAGAAAATTCTGGTAGCTCATCCAATGTCACTGTGCAAAATGAAAATAACTCATCTATAGTATCCATCCAGTCTAATTCTGCTTTCATATCCAGTGATCAGGATGGTCGTGGGTTGGTATTATTAACCGGGCTGCCGAGTTTTGTCCTTCAAAACGTTTTAAGTGTTCCTACGTATCTCATTGACCATGACCTTGCTATTGGCCATTCCAGCAACATAACCAGTCCACTGAATAAACCTGCCTCCAGTTAAACACATGATTCAATCTCCTTTCATGCTTCTGAAAATCTCATCTCTACATCCTACCACCGAATCCTATTTGCTTCCATTGGTTACATAACGACTTTCGAAATTGTTTTGCTTTGTGTGATATCCATGTTCTGAAGAAATGTTTTTGGCTCGTCACTTTTCAGAGCCATAGAATGAAGGGGCTCAGATGATGGTCTTGTAGGGTAGATCAATTTTAAGTTGTATTGGGGGAAGAATAACATTAGAAACCTGCCCGTATTTTCTCCTATATTTTAATGTCTGATTGATTGTGATTAGTTGACCAAGTTCTGATTTATTCAGATTTCTTTCCAATTTCGACATATATGCTGCACTTTGAAAATCTCTTGGGATCGAGTGGCTGAAACTCCAGCACTGATCCACTGAGGCAGCTACAAATCCACAATGTTGTTATGTTCTATTCTACAAGGTGCGGCAGAAATGCCTGACGAATTTCAAACGTAAAGAACTCGCCAATGCAACAAGCCATTTAAAGATTTATTTCAGTTGGAAAGAGTAGTGTTTGTCATTTGCGTTACGTACACATACACACTAGGTTTTGAAAATGAAGTAATCAAAATGCCGACCGTCCTGTTCGATGCATCTATGAAGCCTCTCCCTGCAGTTCCGTATGAATCGCTTGAACATGTCTTGTGGTATTGCCTCGATTTCTTCACGGATGGCAGCTTTCAGATCATGTAGTGTTCGCGGCTTACGTCGGAAGATGCGATCCTTCAAATATCCCCAGAGAAAAAAATCGAACGGAGCGAAGTCAGGGGAACGGGCTGGCCATCGAACGTCACCCCATAAGGAGATGAGACGTCCTGGAAACATTTCTCTGAGGAAACCCATCGACGTTTATTCCTCGTACACTTGGTTTTCACTTCGAGTGCTGTGTGTAGTGACACCATCTTGTAGGAACCACACAGTAGGATTCCTTAAGTCGGTGAGTGTTGGCTGTAGGACGTTGTGTAACTGCTGTACGTAACGATCCGATGTTACTGTTACAGTTCTGTCCTCGCCATAAAAGTAAGGGCCTACAATTCCGAAATCAGTGACGTGAAACAAGCTCGTTTAGCACGTTCATAACATGTAGGTTTATCTGTGATTGCTAAGAGCTTGCATTAGCTCTCGTTTGACTTCACTAAACTGACTATTAATTATTTCCCAAACTGTACCGCAGAGGGCAGCGCCCCTGCTTTGTAAACGGATGGTCCTTCCTTCCGCGAGCCTTTGACTTTTATCTCCTTGACTTGATGTCTTTATTGTTGTTATGACCTGAAGGCCAGAAAAAAAGATGGAGTCGCCTCTATTCGGAGTAGCATTTTCGAATTATCGATGGGTTTTTATAAGGTTTAAACTCTGCCTGTATTCATATTCTGATTTTTTATTGATCAGCTTTTACTACAGGTAATCTGAGCTGTGTTTTCACTTTTATTTTATGTTTATCTTGTGGCTGTTTCAAGTGCCTTGTAATCGCGACTGACTGATATACGTTTTTGCCCCGCGATATGAATGGGTATGTGTTTGCGGGTATTATTGTGGTGGTGGTGACGAGGTAACTGGGTCTCTACGAGAATTGTCATTATGTGCACGACATTATACTTCTTTATTGCCACCAAATGTTAGTAGGCTCTGGGTGTCGACACGGAGATACGTCGTACCCAGTGCCTGTGTTGGTGGGCTTGTACGTGGGCCGTGGGTCCATATCGTCCTGCTTATAAAATATTTGCAGTGGCACGTTTCTACGTCGTGTGTGGGAACTTACTTATGGCCAGGTGAGTCATACTACATGTGTTTGCGATCTGTTTTGAAAAGAGGTTATTGACCCTATTGTTGCCCGATGTCGACAATGCCTGAATGTTTGTGTGTATGTGTGAGAGCGAGCGAGGGGCTAAAGGGATGTCGTATCGGTCAGTTAATTTATGTTCCTTTTCGTTTATTCCTCGTACACTTGGTTTTCACTTCGAGTGCAGTGTTTATTATTTTGTCTTGGTCTGTTTTATGACCGTTTTGCTCGTTCTGATGGCCGCCATTTTTGTTTCATTTTAATTCGGGTGATGCGCACACCCGCTTTATTTTCTTTGCCTTTTGTGTGCTCTTTGGTACTGAGACGCTGCACTTCTGGCCATCTCGATACCTGCATTGCCATCATGTAACTATTGTTCGCTCTACTCCGAGAGGCTGTGTGATCTATTATCCTTGTGATGGTCATTGTTGATGCTGTAATAATGATGGAGGCTTGAATAATGTTTGGTAAATATAATGTGAACTACTTCGCGGAAAGAAATGACCAAAATAAGATGTTTCAATGTGTTGTGAAAATATCAATTAAGCAGTGAGCACGTCGTAAGGTATTGTTTATCCATGTATTTATGGTATGTTCTGCTCGAACGGTTACGATGCTAGCTTCTACTAACCTGAAGGACAAAGGCACGTATGTAATAATGTTTCATTTTCTTTGGTGGCTTCTTTTCTTGCATTACCATTTTTATCTTAATAAACCCTCATTTAATTTTATTCGATTTTTATTGCTGGTAGTTAGTTTTGTTTCCTTATCATGAATTATTATTATTGATCAACACCTTCAGTTCGAGGCTGTTATCTGCCTCTCCTGATCGGAGTCCACGCCCTCGAATCTCCCGTAGTGTTATATGTGTGTATTTACGTCTTGGGTTCGGTGCAGACGGCACACCAAACAGTAACACGCTCGCTGTGGAAAGGTTGCTCATGGAGCTGTTGAGGATTCGTTGCGGACCAGTACCAAACATTTTGTTTATTAACGTAGCCTGACAAATGAAAGTGCGCCTCATCAATTGCCAGGAGACTGGTGTCAGCTGCTACAGTTTCCAGGATAGTCTCACAACGCGCTCTGCGGTTGGCCCAATCACGTTCACTGAGTTTCTGAACACCCACCATTTTGTACGGTTGGAAATTCATGTCTGCGTGTAAAATCCTCCTTACGGTGCGATCAGAGTCCCTTAGCACGTAAATGGCTATGCGCCGAACGTTGAGGAAATTGCGTAAAGGCTTGTCTCACTGCACGGACGGTCTCTGGTGTTCGGACGCTACGAGGCCTGCCAGGCGGCTTCGTTTTCACATTGGAACCACGTTTTCTCAAGTTGATCACCCATAACAGAATGGTGTTCCTGCTCGGTACTATCTCATACCTAAGCCAAAGTGTCTGCGAAACAAACGCTTTGTGGTAACAGAGTCGGCATTTTTGAAATAAGTCTCTATCACGAAACCTCGGTGTTCACCACTCCACGCCATGCTAGCGACTGACTAGCCCGGACGAGACGGTGCGTGTGTTCTCCAAGGCCAAGGCCGCGCGCACCATGACAGTAACACCTGTTTGGAAGCTGTGGCCAATACGACCTTTAGTTCGCTCCAACCTACTGTATGTGACGTAAATGGCAAACCCTGCTCCTTTAAACTGCACAACAAAATTGTGATTGGTTTGTTGCGTTGCTGAGTTGTTTAGGTCTGAAATTCATCACGTATTTCTGCCGCACCCTGTATTATATGTTACACACTGGTGGAAACCGAAATCCCGACACAAAGAAGGAATTGTGCTAGATAAACGAAATTCTGGAGGCATGTTTGTGCATCTGAAAGAGGAATACTTATGATATTTGCTCCCTAGTCGTCGAAGAGTGCTGGTAGCCAGCCCCTATGACTTTGGAAGTCAAGTTTGCTTTAAATACATGTTGTACACTTCATGAGATTTAGTTATCTTCCGGTGTTAACGTTCTGAGGTAGTTCTGCGTCAAACATGCCTTTAAGAATATGAAGAATGCAGTATCAGTAGCTTGCTGAGTTTGAATGAGACCATGTAATAATTCTACAAGAAGGTGGATCTTTCCGCGATACTGTAAAAAGATTTGGCAGGGATGTATCCACAATGCACATGGTCAGCGGAAAGCACGACTTGAGTCTGACCGCACACGGACCGAAGACCATGCAAGGCAGCCATTAGAGCTTTAGTTGGCACCAGTGTGACGAAGCGAACTGTAACAAAGGGACGGCTCCGAGCCAGACATCCTGTAGCGAATCAATGTCGTCTACCATTTCAGTGGTGTCAATCTAAAGCTGATTGGAGGAGAAAGTGGAGATCTATTGTGTTCTCAGATGAGAGCCGTTTCTGTCTTGTTACCAGTGATGGCTATACGTTCGTAAAAAGGAAGTGGAACCAAGCTGTCTGCCGCATTGATACACTGGCCCTACGTCAGGAGTTATGGTCTGGGGAATGATTTCCTTTGACAGTAGGAGCACTCTTGTCATTATCCCAAGAAGCTTGACGGTAGATTTGTACATCAGACTGCTGATTGTACTGGTTTTGCTACTTTTCATTTACAGTATTCAAGAGGGGTGTTTTTCAACAGCATAACGCTCAGTTGAACAACTGTTCACACTAATTCACTGGATTTTCCACGTTCCTACGATTACAGTGAGCAGTTTCCATTCCGGGTTCTTGAAATGAATGCATGGTGGATTATACCCGGGGAATCGTTCTTGGAGGCCTAGAATATATTTCTGGTGTTGTATAACCTGAATTATTTGTCCAGTTTATCTAACGCTCATTGATGGTTATATTATATAACACCCCCTAAGATCGTGCTTGATAGTCTTCGCGTTGTTGTAAAGTTATCCTTTTCATCTTGCCTAGTCGAGTTCCAAGGTGTGGGACGCTCACAGACCACAATATTACACCACAGGTGACGTCGCTTCCTTCCAGATTTTCCGGGGTTTCATGTTAGTTTTTGATTAAATTTCAGGTTGAAGATCTGCGCGACGCAAGAACGTTCTTGTCGAAATTGTCCCGGTATTCACCAATCGGCTGGTCTCACTGGGTATTGTAGAATCGCGAAGAGTCTTTGCAGGCTACCGGCACCAGCGATATCGCTCGGTAAACATCGCATTCATTACCTCTGGGGCCACATTGGAGTTTAAGAAGTCACCTAATGTGTTGTGTGTGAAGAAATATACATAGTCCACGCCCTAGCCTTTACGAACTTTCACACCCACGATCTCTTTTCTGTGTTTAGCATGATTTGCAACTTGGTCTGTGTGAAATGAACCACCAGTGGCATTCTTTGACTTCCAGGTGGTCTGGTGTCTCAGTTTTCTAGGAACGACAGTGTACATTATACGCGTCTGTGCAACGTACACAGTTCTGTTAGACGCTAACCGTTGATATTAGTGCCCTTATGTGCTGTATGGGGTTCATTATTTTCTGATATATTACTTCCTTTCCGTATCGGGCGTTGAACTAGCCTGTGAGGACCTTGACGTGGTGATCGGGAATTTTGCCGACCTCATCGATGAACACCTCCCAGAAGAATTAGAGTTCGTATTGTCACCATTGATGGGACTATATCTGTTTGGGTAATATCCTTTCTTTCCCCATCTGAGATAACAACTGAGAGGCGTTTGCTGGAAGATGTAATCCCGATGATTGAATCCGCCTGTTCTCATATTATGAAGGACGTGCCAAAGACACTTGAACCATTTTTGTTCTTTGACCCTGCTTTCTTGAACTGCTGTGAGTGAAATATTGCGTTCGTATGCGTGATATGTCACTTGCTTGTAGTTGTTAGTCTTACGGAGTTTGTGTGTATTTATTTTGTATATGATTGTTTTAAAATTTAGTGTTGATAATGGAGGAGTTCTAATTTCACCACACGATGAATTCAGACTCTCCGGAATGTACCTTCATTGGCGATACTGGATACTCCCTTTGGTATTTTGACATCTTCACGATTGGTGTTAGTCGTATGTGAGTTGGGAAACGACGAAGACCAACAGTCTTCACGGTTGGCCTCTCTGAATCTATCAAGAGCAACGGTTATGTGGGTACGCAATGTCATGATTCTGTGATGTCGTCTTTTTACCGGCACCTCTTAACTGACTATGGAGATGGCCATAACAATGTTACTATATGTGACAGTATGTTTACCAAACAGCTTTTTGAATTTTAGTCAAGTAACCTCCTGAGCTGAATTAGCAAGTTTCCTTCTAGAATGTATACTGATTTTCCTTTATTCCTAACAAATATTTATTTATTATTATTATTATTTTTTTTGTGTATATTTCAGTGTGGGGAATGTAGAAATATTGACGGGAATTTCGGTGCATTCATGTGATGGGTGCTGCAAAAATGGAAGTCAGCTGAAGGACCGTTTGCTAAGTGATACTGGTAAACGACCGTTCTATTGTAAATTATGCGATAGAACTTTTGCTACTAAGACAATTTTTAAAACACACTCATTGACGCACTCTGCAATTCGACCCCACGAATGTACTCACTGTGGTAATGCTTTCAAGTCGGAACGAGCACTGAAAATGCATGAATTGTGTCACTCCACATCCAGGCCATTCCGTTGCAGTGAGTGTGATAAATCGTTTACACGGAAGGCGGAGTTAAAAACACATCAGATATATCACTCTGGGATAAGGCCGTACTCTTGTAATGAATGTGGTCGCGGGTTTGTTCAGATTTATCAACTAAAGATGCACATTCGCAGTCACTCTGGAGAAAGGCCGTTTAGTTGTAATGAATGTCGAGCTACATTTATGCGGAAGGATGAATTAAGACACCACCTGTTAGTTCATTCTGGGGTGAAGCGTTTCCAGTGTAATGAATGTGGTAGTAGGTTCATAAGGAACGTCGTGTTAAGAAATCACATGTTGACGCACTCAGCAGAGAGGCCATTCCAGTGCAATGAATGCGGCCGCAGTTTTCTTCGCAAAACCGATGTAAAGCAGCACCTGTTGATTCATTCAAACGAGAGATCATTTGCCTGTTATTTCTGTCCTAGGACGTTCCTTACGAAACGGTATCTCAACAGACATCTGCCTACACACCCAGGCCACAGGCCGTAATTTTGTGCTGTATGTAGTGGCACTTATTCTACAAATTGAACCTAAAAATCGCTTCTTTAGCTCACTCTGGTCAACTTTTCATGCATGTGGAAGTAGCTCGCAATTCACTCTTCAAGGCCGTGTACATTTTATTGTGTGAAATAGCAAGTTCGTTGGACGTGGTATCTTCACATTGCCAATTACCTCAGTCTGAAGAAATGCCTATCTGCTTACTCTCTGAGTTGCGATGTTTGTTTCCTGGTCTCATCTGAATCAACGTTTTTTATGCACTTGAATGATTTGTCGAACTGTGGTAATGTATACAGTGCAATCTTTTCAGCAAGGGCTTTCGCACAAGTGATTCCTCTTACCTTACACTGGAGTGCGGCTATGTTTTATAATATATGCGGTGGTATCAGTTTTCAAAAGTGCGATGTACAAACACTCTTCATATGTCAAATTGCCTAAGGCCAATCCTATAAGTTGTAGGCAGTAAGATGTTTACTTGCAAGTCATATATTGATCATCAATGGTTATCTCACTCTTCATAAGATGTTTATATGTAAGTTTTATCTTTAACAACAGCTGTTAATCAGGTGAAAGGACCCACTATTCTCAAGTATGCAATGTCTTGAATTCTGTAAGGTCTTCTCATAAGCGACACCTCTTAACCCTCATGTGTGGTTATACAAAATTCTTATAATGCCTTACGGGAATCATTTGTCTCCATGATTGATTCAGACGCAATTTGATTGCAGTGTATGCACATGAATGTGATATTTGATTTTTTCATTACTTAAAGAACTTTAAAAAATCTTTGGCTTAAGTCTCGGAGTGAATTGTGGGAAAAGTTACTGGAATTGTAAGTCAGGTAATTATACTCCTCGTAGTTCTGACAGACTATGCCAAGACAGTGAATGGTATTCAGGCTATGGCATGGTAGATAGTAAGTGGTGGAAATCAAAAGTGAACCATCATATTAAAAATTAAATTTTAGATGAGTTACTTTAATATCTTGTGCACATTCAGGATTATATTTCCCTAATATTGTACAAGTACAAGTTGTAAACACTGTTGTGTACATTATAATTCGCTATACGGAAATAAAATATTATCAGTTCAGTGGCACAAGTTTAACTAGTATACCTTACTGGTTGTCCATTAATGATTATGTGGGTGGACCTGCGGAAATACACAGGCCAAAACATGAGGGAAGGACCTAAACACTAATCGGAAACTACCAAGTGCCATTCTGAGTGCTTTCTGAAAATGTTCAGGCTTATGTTATTTTAAAAATGTATCAATAAAAGTGTAAATGATAAGGGGATAATAAATTAGAATGTTCACTAATAATCCCATTAAAAATATCCAGGGCTGATAGGTATATACAGGCTGTAAGAATAATGAACAGCATAAATTGCAGGACACATTCTTCACATTTACACAAAGAAATTATGTTATATGAACATGGGTGTGCCATATTACGTCTCATTTTTCAACTCGTTAATCATGGGAACTATGTACTCTTGGTTACATGTCGTAACGGCGTCATTATCATAGGTGCACTGCCAGTGTTTTGTTTTGTTTTACATGACCCTGTTGCCTTCCGACTTACGTCATTGTTTGCTTACAGGTAACATCAACTGTTCCAGTGATCAGTGTGACCTTGACAAGAATGTATCAAAGCTCACAGAGGACATATTGAAGATATCCTGTGAGAAAGAGTTGGATGTAGTATGCTGCTACATTCTGTTCTTGTGTGTTTCCCATTAATGAGCTGGAAACAATGAGATGTAACATGGAAACAAGGTGTTTCTGGATCCATGGTCATAAAACATAATTTCTTCATCTATGCATAAGGAATCTGTCCTGCAAGTTTGTGCCATACATTTTTGTTACACCCAGTATAGTTCTCAATCTATATATGTAAAAATGAATGTTTGTATGTTTGTAAATGACACATCTCCTCCTAAACCACCAGAGCAATTTCAATCAAATTTTGAACACTTATTATTTGATATCCGGAGACGAGCACTGCGGGGGTAAGCCAACCCTAGCCCCCTTAGGAGTGGGGGTTAGAAGGGTTCAGGTGAAAAAATTATGGAAAATAGTGTCGAATCCATAGTTTTTGGGGTCGCTGAGGTGAACAGTGACCTCCGGAAATTTTAAAAGTCAAATTTCTGCTCCCATTTGGATGGGGGCAAGGGGGGACTGATGTATAAAATTAAACGAAAATAGTGTCGAATACATAGTTTTCGGGGTCTTCGAGGTGAATTGTACACTCCGAATTTTTAGTAGCAGGAGACAAACCATGTGGGGGTAAGACAGCCCAGGAAACCTTAGGGGCGGAGGGGGGCAAGGGGTCAGATATACAAATTAACAAAAATAGTGTCGAATCCATACTTTTCGGGGTAGCTGAGATGAATAGTGACACTTCGGGTTGTTTAAAGTACAAGTTCAGCCCCCTTTGGGGGGTGAGGGGGGAGTGATGTATAAAAATAAACAAAAATGGATGTATGTGTGTAAATGACACATCTCCTAAACCACTGGAGCAATTTCAATCAAATTTTGAACACTTATTATTTGCTATCCGGAGACGAACACTGTGGGGGTGAGCCACCTCTAGCCCCCTTAGGAGTGGAGGGTTAGGGGGGGTCAGGTAAAATAATAATCGAAAATAGTGTCGAATCCGTAGTTTTGGGGTTGCTGAGGTGAATAGTGACACTCCCGATTTTTTACAAGTAAAATTTCTGTTCCCATTTGGGTGGGGGATGAGGGGGGGACTGATGATGGATGTATGTGTGTAAATGACACATCTCTTCCTAAACCACTGGAGCAATTTCTATCAAATTTTGAACACACATTATTTGCTATCTGAAGATGAGCACTTTGGGGGTAAGCCACCACTAGCCCCCTTAGGGGTAGAGGGTTAGGGGTTCAGATAAAGTCATAATAGAAAATAGTGTCAAATCCATAGTTTTGGGGTCGCTGAGGTGAATAGTGGCATTCCCGATTTTTTTAAAAGTCAAATTTTTGCTCCCATTTCGGTGGGGGCGAGGGGGGGGACTGATGTTGGATGTGTGTTCAAATGACACACCTCCTCCTAAACCACTGGAGCAATTTAATCAAATTTTGAAACTTCTTCGTTGCAATCTGGAGACGAGCACTGTGGGAGTAAGCCACTTCTAGCCCAATTAGGGGTGGGGGTTAGGGGTGCCAGGTAAAAAAATAATCGAAAATAGCGTTGAATCTGTACCGAGCGGTACACCCCCACAATGCAAATTCAAACATTGCACCAGTTGAAACTCCTCAACTGGGGAAAGCCTGAACTTTAACAACCACATTAATTCTATGATTCCTCAGAAGATGTCTCTACAGTAAATTTTGAAGAGTTCTGAACTATATCAGTTTTGATTTGTTTTTGTTTTCTCTGTAGTAAGAAGTGTGAACATTCTCTTCTAGATGGCACTACTTAAGAACTATAATTCTGCACCCTAGTGCGAAGCGAAGGAACTTTTTTTGAAGAAATTTTGTAGTCATAAGTTTGTTCCTTGTTAAATTTCTTTCAGTCATTGTTTGGGTTGGCAGTATAACCCTTCTCTTTCCGCCAGTTTTGAATTTGACCAATGAGGAATTTCTGTAATTAATTTTCCACCAATAAGATGTTTCTTCTTCGTCTGGTGTATAAATTTTTTGCCATTACCCAATAAAATTTTGAGGGCGGGTTGTAATCATTCATGAAATGTCTCGAAGTTTCCGCGAGGGTATATAAACTGCTGACTTTCTGGTCTCGGGGCCACTTCAGTAACATCTCTTCTTGGGTGATTATGTAGCAGGGGGCGGGAAGCGCCTCTTTCGTCGGGCAGCAGTTCATCCATAAGGTAATGACCTTTTAATAATTTCTTTTCTCGCTAGCTCAGCAGTTTAACCCTCGGGGCACGTTTGAAACTTTTATCATGTAACCTTCCTTTAAAATGTAAATGACACTTGGTATAAATTCTGTAACTTTAACTACAATTGGGATAGAGAGTGCCTAACCCTCTCGAGCTCCCACTCATATTGTTTTGAGGTGACGACGTTTTCATAACAGTTTCCCTTCACTTCGTAATGTAATAATGTTTTCCTATCATGTCACCTCCGTAGTATGGGATTAGCCCTTGCATAACCGGCCTAGTGCCGAATAGGTTTTGAAAAAGTGTATTAGGAGTGCAAGTTACGCCTCCACTCAAGTTGGTATTTTGGGCCATGTAATTGACCTGTTTCTTTACTGTATAGGCCTCAGTAGGTTGGGTATCATTGCCCTTGTTCTTGTGTGCCCAGAGGGCAGCTTAAAGGTGGAGTTTGGTGTGGCCTTTGAATAGGCTTGAACATTGACAGCGGGTTGCTCTTTCTTAAATTTGCTTTCTGTGTGCCTCGAGCAGGCTTAACTGGGTAATTAGGAGCTAGTGCTCCTTGGCATGATTGGGGTTTTCTGCCCCTTTGTTAAACCTTGTACCTAGGTAAAGTTGGGCTCATTGCTCAAGGATTGCGTGTCTGGGGGCTCGAAGCCCAAATCCATTAACAAATGGCAATTGTACATTCTTAATTTGTTGATATGCTACTGAGTACCTGTTATACTTGTTATTTCTTGCTCTTGAAAAGAAAATATAACCTTTGTTAAATTTTAAATTAACTTTAATTTCGTAAGTTGAGACCTATTCATCCCAGCACCTTCTTTCACCTCTGCCAGTCCACAAAACATCGTAACAGAATCCATAGTTTTTGGGGTCGCTGAGGTGATTAGTGACACTCGGGATTTTAAAAAGTCAAATTTCTGCTCCCTTTTGGGTGGGGGGCGAGGGGGGACTGATTTATAAAATAAAACGAAAATAGTGTCGAATACATAGTTTGCAGGGTCGTCGAGGTGAATTGTACACTCCGGACTTTTAGTATCAGGAGATAAACCACTTGGGGGTAAGACAGCACAGGAACCCTTAGGGGCGGGAGGTGAGGGGTCAGATATACAAAGTAAAGAAAATAGTGTCGAATCAATACTTTTCAGAGTCTCTGGGATGAATGGTGACGCTCAGGATT
Organism: Anabrus simplex; assembly: GCF_040414725.1. Lineage (NCBI taxonomy): Eukaryota > Metazoa > Arthropoda > Insecta > Orthoptera > Tettigoniidae > Anabrus > Anabrus simplex. The sequence continues at coordinate 14,131,778 of NC_090267.1, forward strand.
TTTAGTATCAGGAGACAAACCACGTCGGGGTAATACACCCCAAGAAACCTTATGGGCAGGGGGGCAAGGGGGCTCTGATACAAAATCATCAAAAGTAGTGTTGAATCCATACTTTTCGGGGTCGCTGAGATGAATAATGGCACTCCGGCATTTTTTAAAGTTCAGCCCCCTTCGTGGTGGGTGGCAATTGGAGAGTGATATATAAAAATAAACGAAAATAATGTTGAATGCATAGTTGTCGGGGTCGCTGAGATGAATGGTGAGACCCCGGATAATTTACAAGTCCAAGTTCATCCCCCTTTCTGGTGGAGGGTGAGGGGGATTCAAATTTTAAAATAATCGAAAATAGTGTCGAAGCCATAGTTTTCGGGGTCGCCGAGATGGATAGTAACATTCCGGATTTTAAAGTCCAGCTTCAGCCCCCTTTGGCATAGAGGGTGAGAAAGGGTGAAAAAATAGTCAAAAATGCCATCCTTTGGCATAGAGGGTGAGAAAGTGTGAAAAAATAAATGGCCAAGAATGCCCAAGGTAATAGACGTGTGAATGTTCCAGTATGATTTTCAAGTATGACTTACTGCCTGGAAAACATACTGTGGGAGTAAGACACCCCTAGAACCACTTCGGAAGCGTGAATTCATATTAATATATAGAAGTCAGTTTGGCGCGATCTATATATTTTGTACTATACATATATAAATTAAGGCATAAAAATGAAAACAGACGTGAATTAATGAGACCATTCTAGGCATCCTAGAAACTTAAAACTTGGTACCAGACAACCTGATGACTTCAGGATCCATAGAAAAATCTAAAATTATCAAAATTCTCTGAGAGGGACACGTTGGGAGTTTCAAATCCGCATAAGAACACAGTCGGTGATATTTAACCAGAACGATAACCTATAGCTTTCATGGGTTTAAAAGTTTCCTGAAAGTCCTAATTTTAACCCCCTCCCCCATAGCAAGATGGCAGCACAATCTTCCAGATGAGTTAGAAAATAGAAACTGGCGAAATTATAGTTTTTGCCTGTAACCGATGGAAAATTTACGAGATGTTAAAACATTTTTTTTACCCCCCAAAATATCGAAATATGGAGGCAATTTTAATGACGGTGCAGACCTTCCTTTCTAGGTATTTGGTGGCTAAACGGTAAGTCGTATCACAAAACGGATGGCACAATCTCCGTTCAATTTGGAGTGATCTACAACTTTGGTCCTATGACTTTTGGACGTATCTCTATCCTTTATGATAAATTTGGCTCTATTTATTTATTTATTTATTTATTTATTTATTTATTCAGGATCAGCAACAGCATAACGCCGAATTACAACGATCTGAGCTATGTACAACAGATATGAATCTAAAATGAAAGATATATAAATACTTACAAAGGACACGAATATACACAATAAAAACTGTACAATCATGTATAATACATATTTACATAAACAACGTTATTAACAAAGAAAAATACATTTACAGTAAATACAGGAGCAGAACGGGAAAGAACAAGAAGGAAAATTAAGTTATATGATAAATATCATGACAGAAGGAAGGAAACGTTACGAAGAGATCTAGGTTGTTGTTGATAGATAATGTATTAAACATTGCTGGAATACGTACCGAAAGGGACCTTTGGGTGAGAGAAAGCCGGGAGTAAGGAGTATGGAATAGGGTCTTCATTCTGGTATTACGGGATGGGACGTGGAGGGGAAATAAGGAAGCTAAATCTGGAGACCTAAACAGACCATTAACTGCTTTGTATAGCAGCTTTAGGTCGGCTACTTTCCTCCGAGCAGAAAGAGTCTTGAGGTTCAGTTTCCCAAGCACTTGGATAGTGCTTAGATTGCGACATGCAGGGACCCTAGCTCTGACGATAGCACAGAAAAAAGATTGTACACGGTCAAGGTGGCAGAGGTTTGAAGAAGCAGAAATGGACCAGACTGGAGAGGCGTATTCAACAATAGGTAAGATACAGGAAACGTAGAATGCTCGGAGGGCATTCACATCTGTGATGTCAGAAAACCTGTACAGTAAACCAAGGAGTGACATAGCACGTGAGGTAACCCTGTTTATGTGCGAGACAAACAACAATTTACTGTCAAAATGCACTCCTAAGTCTTTTTGATTGTCAACAAGAGCAATCGGTTGGTTCAGTAGGTGATATTGTTGTAGAACGGGGGATTTACGAAGTGTGAACGAAATGGTGGAACACTTGGAGGGATGAGGTTTAAGACGCCATGTAGTACACCAACCTGATAGTGAATCAAGTGCATTTTGCAATTGGATCGTATCTGTAGGAGAATCGATCTGCTTGAAGATTTTACAATCATCAGCAAAGAGCAGTATTTCACATGAATGGTGGGAAGCAGTATCGATAAGGTCATCAATATACAGGGCAAAAAGAAGTGGACCAAGGACACTACCCTGCGGGACACCAGAGAGGGTGGTGGTGAGAGAAGAACTGCATCCATCAAGAACAACGCGCTGTAGTCTTTCGCTCAGAAAACTATTAATTAGAGCTAGGAGTCTCCCATGCACGTTAAACCGTTCAGAAAGTTTGTGCACAAGAAGGGTGTGATCCACGGTATCAAAGGCCTTCGCGATGTCGATATAGCATACATCAAGTTGAGAGCCCGCGTGGATGGCAGACGTGGCATGATGGAGGAGGATAGCCAAGTTAGTTACGCAGGAGCTTCCAGGAAGGAAACCATGCTGCTGAGGGGATATATAGGGATTTGTAAACGCAAGCAAATGCTGATGGATGATCCTTTCACAAATGATTGATAAAGCAGGTAATATAGAGACCGGGCGATAATTTGCAATATCCGACCTCTGTCCACCTTTAAGAACTGGTGTGATATACGCAAGTTTCCAGGAGCTCGGAAAGTAGCCGACTGAGAAGCACCGATTGAATATCACACTAATAGGGTATGAAAGGCTTACTGCTGTATTCCTAAGGAAGATAGGACTGAGACCATCAGGACCAGTGGGTTTATTTTCTGACAAAGACGAACGTAGGGAGTACACTTCAGATTCAGTGGTAGAAATATTACTGAGGCTATGGGATGTAACAGGTTTACATTTAGGAAACTCAACATATTGCACAGGTTTAACAAAATTAGAGGTAAAATATTCATTAAATAATTCAGATCTATCTGCTCCACTGGCTACAGACTGGTCCCAGGTTACTACTTCCGGTATTCGTTTATTGTCTCTTCTGTTATTTATAAGTGACCAGAACCTTTTACTGTTGTGTTTTACTTCAATGCAGGCTCCGTTAATATAGTCAGAGTAATCCCGCCTTAATAAGTACTTGTGGTGTTTGCGAAGGTCCGAGAATATTTTATAATTACTCTCGGAAGGTGCATTCTTCCATTGTCTCCAGGCTACCGATTTTTGTAGTTCAGCACTTTTAGTATCACTCTTCTTCCATGGAGGGAATTTTCTGGACATCGAACGAGTAGGAATGAGGTCCCGAATCACAGCAAGCGTCCAATCATAAAATAAGTCCACCGCATCTTGAACTTCACCCACATGCAACAAATGCCATGGTAACAGGGACAGGGTACGATTCACAGTCTGCCAGTCAACTTTACGCCACACAGGCACAGAGCTCCTAAGGACAGGTCGATGACATCTCGGAGCACGGGGAGGGGTGAGAGTGAAAGTTGCTTCAAAGGACTTGTGGTTGGATTTAAAAATATTTCGTCCCACAGAAACAGATGAGGGCTCGTTATAGGAAAGCAGGTAGTCAAGAAGACTATTTCCGCAGGTGTTTTCCAAGACATGCTGTTTGAAGTTCAGTCCAGTAATATAGTGGTCCATATACCATTTGTCAAGGCTATTAGAAGGCTGACCTAATGAAGGGGAAATCCAGGAGACAGACAGATTAAAGTCTCCTAGTATGACAATGTTATCTTTGGAATGAACGGCTTTAAGCACAGAGGAAAGAAAAGCTTCAGAATAGCTGAGATAAGAACGAGGTGGTCTATAGAAGCATGCAAAAAGATATTTTATGTTATGAAATGTAACTTCAACCCAAACAGCTTCACAGTCATTCATCAGGTCGGAGCGTAGGGTCGCATGCCATTTAGATTTGACAGCGATTAAAACACCCCCTCCCCGGGATCCTGTTCTACGATCGGCCCTGAATAACGAAAACTCTTTTGAGAGTGGGATTTCAGAGTCTAACACAAAACCCGTCAACCAAGTTTCACTTAAGGCGATAACGTCGAAAGCAGCTAATTCTTGAACATGAAGTTCACAGTCTGTAATCTTATTTTTTATGGACCTGATATTTTGACAGTACACGGAGAACTCATTATTCATTGTCGGCCCAGGATTAATTTGCACATCACCAGACAGTAGTAACAGTGTTAGTAAGAAACTTAACGGGGAACGGCGCGCATGACAGCGTAATTTCAACGAATCGTGGGTCGATGTTGGGACCTTAAGAAAACAAGACAGGTTAGCCGTCGGTAAGGAAGGAAAATAAAACTTACGATCCGAAGTTAACCAGACTCCTGCCTGTGAGAGGGCGAAGGAAGTTTCCACGTTCCATTGTGTACCTGCAGGCCCTGAAGGCGGATCACTCGCAGCAGTTGAGGACGCCGGCCCCGTAGTGTGTGTAAGCTTGTCACACCCCGACCACGTGGCGCACAAACACAATCTCATTGTTTTCACCATTATATCGTCACACATCGCACACTCACTACACTCCACATCATCACTAAATTCCTCGGAAGTAATTCCAACACAATTCGAGACAACAAATCCTTGATTAACCACACATATTACTAAAGTAGCACAGAGGATACCCACACTGAGATATTCGCTCGCCGCCATCTTACCTTACACTTTGCACTTTGTACACGTATAATTGATGGTTTGAGTCACTGATAGGAAAGATGGGATCCTCAAATTTGCACGAATATTGGCCCACCCAGCCAAATTCTATGTTTGAAGCTGTCACATAATTATCTGAAAAGTAATTTACTGTGTGAAAAACTTTCACAAGTTTCACCCTATTCAACGTTTCTAAAATAATCTTGCCTTTAAATAGATGAGATACGAGGAAATATCATAGGGCCAGCCATTTAGATAGCTAAATGAGGCCAGAGTCGTCTTTTTATACAAACCGTTTTTCAATATCAATGCACCGTTTAGCAGCAGTTATTCTGTAAATGAAGGTGAACATGCATATACTTCCGTATGTCGATCTACATTTATTAATTAAAATCGATTTGTAGCTATCTAGAAAGGGGTGTGTCTTACATTGTACTTAATACTTTACAAATCAATAGTGACTCTCAGCAGGAGGGCGTCTGCTGTTGGAATCAGTACTCCCCACATCGATTTTAACTAGCAACGCCTGTGTACAATTGTAATGCATAATTCCCTTCTTGATTTGACTAGCAGAAGGCAAGGGAGCGTGCATTTTTAACTCTTTTACCTGATTCTCTTTATCATTAGATTTAGGTGACCCCGATTATAAACAAATTTACCCATCAAAATGTGACTGAATTTGCGGCAGACAAGTGGACCTGTCGTTATCATCACAACTCTGCAACTCGCACTTTACATTGGCAACAACGTCTGCGGACCTCCCTATGTTTTTTTCTCGGATAACGCAAACAGACATGCAATTAAAAATGTTTATTCACTTCATGTACAGCAATTTACTTCGATATCCGTATACATTGTAGAATACCGTAGCAAAGCACGGATACATTTGCTCGTGAATAAATAAATTAGAATCTGTTGAACACATTATAACTATACATCAGGGGGATTCCAGTTTGTAAGGGCTCAAGTGCTATATTGGAAACATAAGGCACGATCGCACGCCGCACTTTAATAATAGGCCAATTTAGGTAAAATTTAGCAAATATAACAGAGGCATCAGTATGAAATTATGTACATAATACAATTGAAATTAAGGTTTAAATATTTTAATTGATTAAAACACTAATTTACAACTTCATAAAAATGTTAATTACAGTGGCAGAAATTCCAAACATCAAGAAGGGGTTGTACTAGGTTAACGAAAGTTGGTAGTCGTGTTTAAATGTCTGAAATATGATACAAATTTACCGAAATTCGCATTAGCGTGGTGCAGCCCTATGATATTGCATACCAGATTTAAACATGGGCTGTACTGTATGAGATGTTAGTTACCTAGGAGGTTCGACGGAGCGACTGTGAGATGGGTCAAGAAAGCTTTTACGGCGATAAAGAGGCCAGTACCAAGAGCTCACTGTGGTTGAACAAGGCAGTATAATAGGGCAGCATGGAGGTGAATTTTCCTTCTGCGCTATTGCAGAATGACTTGGTAGGATTGTCTCCACTGTGCATGCGTGCTGGCAGCAGTGGTCATGTGAAGGTACGCTCACAAGTAGACCAGGCTCCGCACATCCCAGTGGCACCAGCGAGAGGGAGGACCGCCATTTTTGGCGTATAGCTGTGGCGCAGCGGCCTGCGTCTGCACCAGCAACTCGAGCGGCTGTTGGCGGCACAATGACGCAAGGAACTGTCCAAAATTGGTTACTTGAAGGACAGCTCTGAGCCAGACGCCCTGCGGCGTGCATACACCTTACCCCAAACCACCGCCGTCTTCGACTTAAGTGCTGTCAAGCGAGGGCTCATTGGAGGATGGAGTGGAGGTCTTTTGAGTTTTCCGAAGAAAGCCTGTTCTGCCTTGGAGCCAGTGATGGCTGGCTGTGTGTTGGTTAGATGGAAGCCAGGTGAACACCTGTATTCCACCTGTCTGCGGCGTCGACACACTGGAACTACACCGGAAGTCTGGTCTGAGGAGCTCTATCCTATGACAGCAGGAGCACTCTCTTGGTTATCCCACGCATACTGACTGCAGATGTGTATGTCCGTCTGGTGATTCAACCTGTGGTGCTGCCGTTCATGAACAGCATTCCCCGGGAGTTTTGCAACAGGATAATGCACGCCCCCATACCGCTATTTTAACCCAACATGCTCTACAGTGTGTCTACATGTTGCCTTGGCCTGTTCGATCCCCTGATCTGTCACCGATCGAGCTCATATGAGACATCATTGGACAACTCCAGCATCACCCACGACCGGCATTATCCCTCTCTGTATTGACCGACCATATGCAACAGGCACGGAACTCCATCCCACAAGTATTTCTTTGTGTTCATTGCATGCAACATTGCATAAAATGTCCACAGTGATGTTGGCATGGATCTCATAGCGATTTCTTTAGTGGCAGTTGTGAGGGCTCATATTCTGCCCTAAGTTTGGATTTTAATTGTTTTAATAACACAATATATTCAGGCGAGGTGAGAACTTAATAACAGGAAATAATATTAAAGAATTAATTGGGTAATTAAAGGATATACAAATTAATACACTTTTGGTCGAGCTATGAAGTATTTATTGTAATGTTTCCTCATATATCGTAAATGTTTTTAAAGCCTTGGCAGGCCGCAAAATTAAGAGTAGAAATGCTAAAGGATCTAAGTGCCAAAAGTGAAATTTTTCAGGAAGTAGAAAAACTGCACATCTTTGTGAGAAATGAATATGTATTTGTAATTAAACACAAATTAACTCTTTACATGATTTTAAATATGTTGTCAAAGGATTTTTTAATTATCTTCAAAAATGAAACAGTTATGTGGCCTTTTGAACAGAAAGATCTGCGTATAAAAAGTTTTGATACAGCTAATAGATCCAAGTGCCACGAGACAACATTGTCTTTATTGAGCTAACATCTGTTGGAAAAAAGTCCTTATTATTTTCATCCACGTAATCAATCATGGTGGAAAGATCTTTTTTCTTGTTTGGTGCCAACGGAACTGTAGCTGGAAGTTTTTCCAATTCCACGGCTGCAAGGTCTTTCATTTGGTTGTCTTTCTTCAGTACATGAAATTTCTCCCAGTCACACAGATTGGGAAAGGTAGTTTTGCAGGACACAATGCCAGGCTAATGATGAGTATTTTCAACAAACAAACCTGAGTGATACCAAGTTTCTCCATATCAATGCACTCAGAAGCGTTTTTCTCAAAGTCGAATAAACTGTCGTACATATTCAACACTCGGAAATGTTTTGTAGGCCTAGCTTGCTAGATCACATTTTCAAGATATTCCATTACTTGCTGTTTGGCTGTCTTGCTGCGTTTCTCTATAAGAGCGAAATCGTGATCGGCAACTTAAAAATGTGCTCAGACAATAGAAATTTATGTTCTACTGACTTGCCCCGTTCTACTGTCTACTTGTACAAAAATATTAACATTCGACTTTTTATTCGGCCTGAGCAATTGTCACTTCATACAACAAGATTCGCTTTTCTGTTTGGAATAAACCAGAGTTTAGAGCCTGCAAAATACAAGAGACCATCTCATTCCCTCCTCTACCTCCGTGCCCCTTGTGCCACAAGCCATCTCATTCCCTCCTCTACCTCCGTGCTCCTTGTGCCACAAGCCATCTCATTCCCTCCTCTACCTCTGTGCCCCTTGTGCCACAAGCACATTATGCCATCGTTCGCGACGGTAATGTGAATGTTAAAGTTATAGCAAGAGAGTTGACGCAAATAATACATGTTTCTGTGCGTCAATTTAGGCAAAGGGAAAACTTTTTCTAAATCTACAAGAATGGTACAATGTTCGCTGCGAGGTAAAGTGTGTTATTTTTCAATACATGAAGGCCACTCTCAGCTTTTCTATGATGGAACTCGAGCGCCTTTTTGGCCTTGGCTGATTGTATGGGGTCATTACTTTTTGATTTTATGTTTAAATAATCGCACCTTTTGCAGGTATCACTCCTTGGTCTTCTGAACGAGAGCTTACGAAAGTCATTTAGGAATTTTTTGCGGTAGAACTTGTACGATACACCACTATCAGGATACTTTTCCTTAAAGGCAGCGAACATGCGGCTTAAGCTTGTCACCACTATTCTCTTTCAGATTTCAAACGACTATAGTGAGAAACATTTCTGGGGAATAAGTTAATGTGATTTTTTCCGTAAATTTCTCAATACTTCCACCACTACTACAGCACTGGCGTTCACATTATTATTATTATTATCATCATCATTCTCGTCCATCATTTTCAATAACAAGCAAAATCCTCAGTAAGTAAAACAATAGCACGAGATGAAGATTACTGCATAACCTTGACTTCTGACTACTGCTCGGCTAGCGGCAGACGGCTGTGGCACATAGATCCACTAGCACAGCAGGCCTGTCTGCAAATAGGACTAGCGCATTCTGTTAGGGACTGTAGCAACTCCAAGGAACAACTGAGGCACATAAATCCCTTAACACAGGACTGGCGCAAAGACATAGATTGGTTAGCAGTGAAAAAACCCGAAAGTTAAAAAATGGCACTTAGATCCTTTAGGATTTCCACTCTTCAAATATTGTTTCGCATCCGTGGCCCGCCATTTGGTAACCACCGCTTTATGTAATGCTAATAAAATAGTTGCTTATTTCAACTAATAAATAAAGTAGTCGACCCTCCACTAAGGTTTGTATTACCATCACATCAAGACATGAATCTGATTAAATTAATGCAGTATCCTCCGACGGAAAGAGGTGAAGCTAATGCAGAAAATTCAAATAAAAATTCCCAATGAAACAAATATTATTCCTGAGAAACGCAACTCCTAGGATAGCATGTTCATGGAAAATAAAAATCAACCAAAGTAATAGTGTGGGTCATGGCTGCAAAGATAGCATCTTAAGACACTCCAATGCAGAGATAAGGTACAGCAAAAATAACAAAAGTATACATCAAAAGTAGCGAGAGGACGGGACAATGAATCATCACGCCATCGATGCGTACCTCACTTGAAGTAATCTAAAGATAACTGATTTATAGACTAAATTGAAGTTTAGGATGGATGATTAAATTATTATATAACATGAAGAAAAATTGAGACTGAGTAAAATTTTCACCATATCAAGGGAGTTAATTTCATATATTAATCCAGAAACTCAATTTTCTCTAATGAAGGTGAACCGTAATTTTACCGAAATTCAATTTTAGGGACCAATCTAGGAATTTGTCACGGGGCGAGTTGGTCGTGCGGTTAGGAGCGCGTGGCTGTGAGCCTGCATCTGGGAGAAAGTGGGTTCGAACCCTACTGTCGGCAGCCCTGAAGATGGTTTTCCGTAGTTTCCCATTTTCGCACCAGGCAAATGCAGGGCTGTACCTTAACTAAGGCTACGGACGCTTCCTTCCAACTCCTAGCCCTTTCGTCTCTCATCGGCACCGTAAGACCGATCTGTGTCGGTGCGACGTAAAGCCTCTAGCTAAAAAAGGAATTTGTGAAACCGAATACAAGGAATTTCGTTTGTGATACCCAAAATAACTTATAAATAAATCCCCAAAACGCCACGAATATCACATTGAACAATAACCTAAAGCGATCAGACTTACGAATTTCATGCAAATGCTCAAAAGTTAAAATCATTAACATTATAGATAATACACCCACTTGAGCATGGGAGCGATGTTGAAGAAGCATACTTCAAATGCCAAGGTTTCTGGAAGACTTGGGAGATAAGAATTCCACAGTAGACAACTCATCAAAATGGTTGTGGATGTAATACCAAAATTAATGAAATCAGTTATTTTAAATAAGGCGACTCGCAGGTCAACTGAAATTAAGGTCGAAACGATTAACAATAACAATTCTCACATTATTTCGGGGTTGATCGTGGACTGAGCAAATATATTAAAAGCTCAAACTGCATGAGCCGTAGGACATTACCTCCATGTTGTTACGAACCGAACTCGTAACTGGGATCGACTGGGAGATTGGATGCGCAGAAGCGCAATGTACAACCTTTCTAACATGGAGATGGTCATGCAGAACTGAATGAATAGCTGGTGCAAGGATGTCAACCACCTCTCTTGCTGCAACATTTTCCACACAGCTTCAATGTTTTCCTCAGGCCATTTCCTGTGTACCTCTTGGCAAAATGGCAGTTTCTATTGTCTCAAGCAGTCTGCAACATTTTCCTCACAGCTTCAATGTTTCCTTGTCACTGATTCAGATGGTCGCCCAGAACGAGGATCGTGTTCAACCCCAAAATTTCCCCTCTGAAATTCATTCCCACTGCTTGGTAACAACTGGTGTGTAGGTCGTGCCTTCCTGTCTTCTAGACCGGTTTTTACCCCTCTTTTCATCCCTCACCATAGCCAACTGTTTTTGCGTGTTGCAAAACTTTCCTAACGCCCTTTTTACTTATATAGAAAGACGATGCTATTGACATTATGCAAAGTCCCACTTGCTTGCCCCCAACCCAAAGGTCATCACTAGTCCAACCAAATATATCCACATGAATGGCGTTATCATTAGCTGAACCTATCCAAACCAGACCTATGGTCTGGCCCAACCAAATTAATCCAAATGAATGGCCTTATCACAAGCCAGACCTAACCTATCTAGACCAATGGTGTTGTCACTATCCAGACCTATACAATCCAGACCAATGGTCTTGTCACTAGCTGGACCTAAACAATCTAGACCAAAGGTCTGGTCAGTAGATGGACCTAAACAATGCAGACCAATGGTTTTGTCACTAGCTGGACCTATACAATCCAGACCAATGGTCTTGTCACTAGCCAGACCTAAACAATCTAGAACAATGGTATTATCACTAGCTGGACCTAACCAATCCAGCCCAAAGGTCCTGTCACTAGTACGGGCAAATTAATCCACGTGAATGGTCTTATGATTAGCTGGACCTAACCAATGTAGACCAATAGTCCTGTAACTAGCTGGACCTAACCAACCTAGACCAATGGTCTTGTCAATAGCAGGACCTATACAATCCAGACCAATGGTCTTGTCACTAGCCGGACCTAAACTATCCAGACCAATAGTCTGGTGAGTAGCTGGACCTAAACAATGCAGACCAATGGTCTTGTCACTAGCCAGACCTAACCAATTCAGACCGACAGTCCTGTCAGGAGCTGTACCAGTAGAATGTTATTATGAACTACACAAGCTTTAAAAAATGATACCCCCCAATGGCACCACAGCACTTGAAGGAACCAGGCCTACCAAGCGACCACTGCTCACCCCGAAGGCCTGCAGATAAGAGGTGTCATATGGTCAGCACAACGAATCCTCTCGGCCGTTATTCTTGGCTTTCTAGACCGGGGCCTCTATCTCACCATCAGATAGCTCCTTAGTTCTAATCACGTAGGCTGAGTGGGCCTCGCAGCAGCCCTCAAATCCAGGTAAAAATCCCCAACCTGGTCAGTAATCAAACCCAGGGCCTCCAGGTAAGAGGCAGACACGCTACCCCTACACCACGGGGCCGGCTTAAAAAATAATAAGGGATTAGAAATTCTCACATCATATGCAGAACTCTTTGTAGAAGAGAGATGTGTTCACTGCGATAGACAGGGACCCACCTGGCCGCCCCCAAAAGTGCATTTACTTCAAATATGGCACATGACATTCTCCAATGCCCAAGCAGTTACTAGCATTTCCATTACCAGAGATATAATATGATGTAATTCCAAGAAATCAAGAGAAAAACATTCTGTTACAAACACGTGTCACATCAAATACACAGCAATCTTGATCTCGAGGCACTATTTACCCAGCTGCACGTAACAAATCCACACCAATGGCTCTGTCACTATCCAGCATAATTAATATTCAGCTTTCCAACACTATCCAACATAGAATGCACTGCTGTCATCTCTATGGAATACTTGAGGCCTGGCCTACACTAAAGTATACAGACACCTGGCTGAACATGACGTACAAGTTCGTGGCGCCCTCCATCGGTAATGCTGGAATTCAATATGGTGTAGGCCCACCCTTAACCTTGATGATAGCTTCCACTATCGCAGGCATACGTTCAATCAGGTGCTGGAAGGTTGCTTGGGGAATGGCAGCGCATTCTTCACGGAGCACTGCACTGAGGAGAGGTAGCGATGTCGGTTGGTGAGGCCTGGCACAAAGTCGGCATTCCAAAACATCTCAAAGGTGGTCTATAGGATTCAGGTCGGGACTCTGTGTAGGCCAGTCCATGACAGGGATGTTATTGTCGTGTAACCACTCCGCCACAGGCCGTGCATTATGAACAGGTGCTCGATCGTGTTGAAAGATGCAATCGCTATCCCCGAAGTTCTCTTCAACAGCGGGAAGCAACAAGGTGCTTAAAACATCAATGTAGGCCTGTGCTGTGACAGTGCCACGCAAAACAACAAGGGGTGCAAGCCCCCTCCATGAAAAGCACGACCACAACATAACACCACCGCCTCCGAATTTTACTTTTGGCACTACACACGCTCTCAGATGACGATCACAGGGCATTCGCCATACCCACACTCTGCCATTGGATCGCCACATTGTGTACTGTGATTCGTCACTCCGCACAACGTTTTTATACTGTTCAATCGTCCAATGTTTACGGTCCTTACACCAAGTGAGGCGTCGTTTGGCACTGACCTGCATGATGGGTAGCCGCTCGACCATAAAATCCAAGTTTTCTCACCTCCTGCCGAACGGTCATAGTACTTGGAGTGGATCCTGATGCAGTTTGGAATTCCTGTCTGATGGCCTATTACACTTGACGACCCTCTTCAACTGTTGGCGGTCTCTGTCAGTCTACAGACGAAGTCAGCCTGTACGCTTTCGTGCTGTACGTGTCCCTTCACGTTTCCACTTCACTATCACATCAGAAACAGTGGACCTAGATATGATTAGGAGGGTGGAAATCTTGCGTACACCTGACCACGTTCGAAGTCCGCGAGTTCCGCGGAGCGCCCCATACTGCTCTCTCACGATGTCTAATGACTAATGACTACCGAGGTCGCTGCTATGGAGTACCTGGCAGTAGGTGGCAGCACAATGCACCTAAGATGAAAAGCGTATGTTTTTGTGGATTTCCGGATACTTTTGATCACATAGTGTAAGTTCCTAACTAGGCACACAAGTGTATTGGGCTGTGACGTCGTGCGAGCTGCAGCACGGTGCATTTCTAACTTCTCTTTTATGAACTAGTTTGTAAAGATTTACAGACACTGATTCGTACGTCGCATGGCGACGTCAATACCTTGAGAAAACCTCCTTTGTTGTTATTCAAAAGACAAAGGCTAACATAGGGTTTCATACTCTCCGTACCTCACTATCATCATCCCCCATCCAGACACGCAGTTCGCGTAAGCCGAACATACCCTTGGACACTAGAAGCCATAGGATAATAAAAAACAAAACAAGTAGCCTATTGAGCTAAAATAATGACCCAACTGTTACATACCATTCTCATATAAAGGTCATAAACTTATCTTTCTTACAAACTAAAGTTAAATTTACGTAATTCCCGGGGTTAAGAACGTACCCCTATTACCTGGCAGGTAGCAATTTCCCGAGAGTGGGCTATAAATATTGCTTGAACACAGTAAGAAAAAAGTCCACCCCCGTCTCGATCCTCCTATGCTGCCTGCTCTATGCGAGCCTTTTTGCGACTGCGACAAAATTTTTCTGCTAGATGGCAGACATAGACGCAGAATGTTCTAATCTTTTTGTAATGACGACAGCCTACAAAACACTATGCAGTATTGTCATATGTTAACTGAAGCTCGTAAATTACATCAGTAATATTAAATACCGTATCGGCAATATTGCGTGTATGATGTCGCAGTTGGCCTCTTCATGCACAATTTGCAGATTTTCCTGGACGAAGGCTTGGAGTGGTACCGTACTTTTTGTGTTCTTGCCAACGCAATATCAAATAATAGAGGTCTTACGAACTTGGTTAGGATAATATCACTAACAGTTTGCTGATGATCTTCGACCTCACACTGTAACAAAACCCGTTCTGAAAGGGGTTTCTTCTTGCTACTTGTTTTACGTAGTACCGGCTCAGATAGGTCTTATGGCGACGATGGGATAGGAATGGGAAGGAAAGGGCCGTGGCTTTAATTAAGGTATAGCCCCAGCATTTGCCTGGTGTGAAAATTGGAATCCACGGAAATCCATCTTCAAGGCTGCCAACATTGGGGTTCAAACCTACTATCTCCCGGGTGCAAGCCCACAGCTGCGCGCTCCTAACCGCACGGCCAACTGGCCCGGTATTCTGAAAGGGAAGACGACGCAAGCCGTCGTATTACGATCGTACGTTTGAAGGACTTCGACAATAGCGCGCAGCAGCTTAAACGAACTTCTGCAGATTCTTCACCAGAGCAACAAAACTCCTCTGTCCTGATGCATAATCAGTTCCATTTAGCAGTGTCGAAGCTCTAGGCAGTGATACGTTGCTGACACAAATGTGACACTCCGTCTTCACTTCAACAACACGAACCTAGTACACGCAAATTAGGATTTGATTTCCTGTTTCTAGTTTGATTGGAATATTATCGTCTGGATATCTGAGGTTGTCCAAAATGTCTAAACATGAAGACGTTGGTTTTGTGATTGTCCGTCACAATTCTTAACACAAGGAATCCACTATCCTCTACGGCTTCAATCACCTTCTGAAAAAAATCCGCAGCCTGTTTCCAGTCATTCGACTGCGTAGGGAATGGAATGAATGAAGCCCCCATCTAGCAGCGAGGATATGAATTGTGCCGGCTGCCGAAGCCTGTCGCACTCCTCCGGGGCAATGATTAATGAATGACAGATGAAATTAAATGATATTCGAGAGTGTTGCTGGAATGAAAGACGACAGGGAAAACCGGAGTACCGGAGAAAAACCTGTCCCGCCTCCGCTTTGTCCAGCACACATCTCACATGGAGTGACCGGGATTTGAACCATAGAACCAGGCGGTGAGATGTCAGCGCGCTGCCGCCTGAGCCGCGGAGGCTCCATCACCTTCAAATAAGGTGTAAAGGCACAGATGCGAGAGTAATCTGAGGATATCCAACTACTTCCTTTATTAGGTCCTTGCCTAGATAAAGCCGACATCCGCTTTTCTTTTAATTCCCTTCTAGACGGTATTTCATAGAGTCGTATCCTTTCTGGCTGCGATCCACCTTGCCGAGATTGGCAAAATGGTACATATCAGTTGAATATTTCGGGGAAAGAATCTGAAGTTTCACTTCTACGATGATGATGATGATGATGATGATGATGCTTGTGTTTTAAAGGGGCCTAACATCGAGGTCATCGGCCCCTAATGGTACGAAATTCAATAACAAAAAGTACAAATTCATACACTGACCAAAATAAAATAAAAAATGGAAGGAATGGTTGACATAAACCCAACAAAAAACAAACAAATCAAAACAGTGGATCAGACTCAAAAAATAGATCGTAAATTGTGGTATTACTGACCAAGGGACCACTTATAAAGCACAATGATGCTTGATGTTTAAAGGCGTGCAAAATCCATGTCTAAGGCCCCACAGAATGGTACATGTCGCGAGTAAAGTAGAACCATGGTATTTGCCATGTTGGGGTACTAATCAAAAGTAGCGAGAGCTCACGGTGCTCCACACAAGATGGTACTACTCACAAGTAATGTACTTTGTACAGGGAACGCAGACCTATGGTATTTCTCACATAATGGCGCCACTCACAGCCAACGCAAACCGATGAGGCTCCTCACCTAGGTATACTAATCATGGGCGCCGGTATTCCCGTGTGTCCCTCACATCGAGAAAGTGGACTGGACTCGCGATGTGTGAGGTGTGAACTTTGCCTTCCATTCATGTGATGTGGGAGCTTCGCGGCCTGATCAGTACTCTGTCTCCTTATCCCTCCTGATTTTTCTTCTCTCTTCGCCTCATTGCCCTCCTTTTGCCTTTCCCTTCCTTTATTATTTTGTCCTTTTGTTTACCTTTGTTATTTAAGATGGTGCATCGCGGTCTGCTAACCCTTTTATGATCTATCTACACTAGGTAGCTTCGATGTTCATATGTTTTCCTATATGGTCTAAGCTGAAACACGAATCTGGGGGATTGTGGCAGTATCTTGTAAAGTACTCCCTTTTTGGTATTGTAAACCTCTCTTCAATTAAAATTACTGCCAATTGTTTTTTAACTATCTTATTCCGGTTCATCAAATGGCCCTCCTATGGGAGCTTGTATGCAAACAAGAACATTGATTTGCTCAGGTTTAACCTTTTCACTCGAATTTGTACGAGTCAAGATATGTGTAATACACGGGGCATTTCCCCTTGGTTGTACCTCAAAAACAGCTGTAATTATCGGGGGTTTTATCCCTTGTTGTAACCAAAGATAATGTTGATTCTTTTGCGGGCCATTTTACCCTTCGTTGTAATTGTGTGTGTCTATCTAAACTAGATTATTGACCATTCAAATAGTCCCTCGTGATCTGTTTTATATCCTTTTGGTGGATCTATATTTTGTATTTTTGAAAACTTTATTCAATATATATGTTATATTTTAAAAAAAGAATTCTGTGCTTTGGGAGTTCTGTTTTCTGGTATTCCTTTCATATGATTAACATGCACTTACCACGATAACTCCTCTTGGGTATGGCCCACCATTAATGTGTTTTTTTTTTAATGTTCCGAAGTACGGCTTTGTGTATTATGCCTTCCTCTGCGCTCCGCTCTGCTGAGTTTATTGCCTTGTGAGTTAGAACTTGTATACTGGAGTATCCTGTCTCTTACGCATTGATCTTGAGTTTGATACTTGCGAAAGCCGTTTCTATTAACGCTCGGCGATATAGTGGAATCGACCTTTCATTTTTGATCTCTTCTAAAAGGGGATCGGTAAGCTCTGGCCACAAGTGTGAAACTTCATGACATTTTACAACAAAAAGTGTACATAACATGTGAGAAGGCAAAATGTTGAGCGTTCTTACGGACGAGTGTGAGAGCAGACTATACTACACAGTCAAGGAAGAAATTTTATATAAACAATTACTAACACATCGGACAAGCAGATAGTTCTGCATCTTCTGATAGGTTGTGTATGAGAGCAAGATGGTAGGCTCACCTGCCAATGATTGAATCCGTACAAATTTTGTGTGTGTATAAACACACACATTCCCTGATGTTATCTTACCCTGTTCATAGGAGAAGAGAAGTGTGCGTGGTAGGGGAATTGCATTGTGCGTGAAGCGGAGGGGACAGCATGAATCCTCTACAAAGTAGCGGAAGTGAGCAGGAATGTATTTGGAATGCATACAACCTATATTTTGTGTTTATAACGTACATTGTCGGTTGTTATCTTACCTTATTTATAAATTTCCAATCTACATGTATTTTATAATGGACAGAAAATATTTGAACGGTCAGCACACAATCTCCTGTGTTATGAAGAGAAAACGACATATACATGTTTATTTTTAGTGAATTAAACTCACCAGATTCGTTAATTGGGACACTTTGAAAGGAAGAGTGTGTGGTTAGGTTAGCGTTTATAGGCAAGGTTAGATTAACACACGTGTTAACCTCACCTACAAGTTACCTTACGTGTTCATCTCCTTCAAGGGGAGTCAATAAAGATCGTGTGTGAGGTTAGGTTAGAGTTTCTTGTAACAAAGTTAGGTTATAATGCCGTAGTATCATTCTAACCTCAACTACATGTCATCAAACTGATTATGCTTTTTAAGAGCAGACGGTAAAACGCCTGTGTGAGGTTAGATTAAGTGGATACACGTGTTAACCTTACTTGCAGGTTGTCTAACCAGTTCGGCTGCTTCAGTGGGGACACATCGTATCGGACTATCCTAAAAGGTCTGTTACCTGATCGGTTTGAAAACCTTCTAGCAGCATAATTAGCTGAAGCCTACAAGAATTAAATATTTAAACTCATGCACAAAATGCACATACCATTTTGGTTATTTTTCTTTTAACATTTACAAATCTGTTATACTTACGTCGTTGATAAGTCTTGGAACTGGAATATAAGCTTCAATTGTAAGTATGAAATAATACTTTCCACAATATTTATCGCCTGGCACCGTGTCGTGTAGCACTTCGGGACGAGCAGCCTTAAAGAGGGAGCAGTGCAATGGTTATAGCGTCCGCCTTACCAACTAGCGATGGGCTGGTGACGTCACCGTTTAGGCCCACCCGCTTACCCTTCAACCACACCAATCACGACAAGGCTTAAGTGCTAGACCATCCCTCTCTCGCTTCCGCCCGTGGTGGCGCGGCATAGGACTATAGAAATTACGAGTCGATTAACCTGGGGTTACAACATTATATACGTTCATAGATTTACCCCAAGGTTGGGTGACCAAAATATGCAACAACATGGCCGTTAAATGTCCTAAAGTTGGACGTCAAAATGTAACAAATGTAGTGATTGAAATTGGGCGTCAAAATATAACGCATTGCGTAACCGATATTACTCGTACGATGGCATCCTAGAAAACTTGTTATCATCATCAATAAATATGTACATCTTAAATATAATCGAATCTGAATTATTATCAAAATAGGATGTCTTCAATCAGCTTCAATTATAGCCTACAGGTAGGGTTGGCCTATAACAGTGTTAATATTATATCATACCTTAGCTCCGGCAAAACATAAGGTTCATGTCAGATAAGGATATGTTCTCACGACAGATAATTACCGCTAAATCAGGATAATACCTCATACAGACAGGCGTCTCATGCAATGGTAGAAATTTAATCTAAATGGAAAGATATGAAATTCCTTCCTATATACAAATGATAAAATTAAATATGGGATGGCTGGTTAATTTACATTCTTTTGCATTGTTATGGAGGCACAAAATTACATTGTCGAAGAGAAAGAGGTTGACTATAATGGCGGTATTAATCTTCAACAATAGCGTACTTGAATATGATAACAACGTAACCGTGAAATACAATTGAATTTACAAAAATTATCCTAACGTTATTCCATGTGAAAATTTAAATAAACCTTAACATATTTAAATCAATGATTTACGACAATCTGAAAGTGAATATCTAAAAGCATCTTTAAGAAAAACTTGAAATGCCATCAGAAATCGTGGCGTAAATATTCATATAAATATACGACTTGAAACGTAATATATACGAGTTAGATGATTTTTAGTGAATTATTGTTCCTTCACCCACGGTTCTAACAGAAATCCTCACGTCAATATTAGTACACGCCTTCAGGCGTTTTAATTAAAAACAAACATAAATTAACATTACATTATTGACAGCAACATACAGACATTCATTAAAATATGAAAGAGATTTTCCCTTATATCAATTTACATAATTCAAAGCAATGTAGATATCATGAAATTAAAGAATTCATTTTGGAGATATGACATTCAAATAACATTGTCTCAAAGTAAGAAAAGAATAATTATGCACCAACATGCTAATAGAAATACAATAACGTAGCTTCGGCTCGTTCCTAGATTGGATAATATACATTCCCAAAATACATCTCAGTTGCATAGCTACACTGGATCGATGATTCTGGATTACTCCCTCACGAATAGCTGACAGAAAATCGTGCACATGAACAGCACAAAAATGATGCTGCTGGTCACACTATCTGGGCAGGTTCCCGTAGAAATGTACTTAGATATAACGAGAGCAGAACTTGACATGTGGCTTATAATACCTACTAGATTCATATCGAAGAGCGTTTTATTCCGTTGCCTTCATATTACTCCATGGCTAAATGGTTAGCGTGCTGGCCGTTGGTCACTGGGGTCTCGGGTTCGATTCCCGGCAAGGTCGGGAATTTTAACCATAATTGGTTAATTTCGCTGGCACGCGGACTGGGTGTATGTCTCGTCTTCATCATCATTTCATCCTCATCACGACGCGTAGGTCGCCTACAGGCGTCAAATCAAGAGACCTGCATCTGGCGAGCCGAACTTGTCTTCAGACACTCCCGGCACTAAAAGCCATACGTTATTTCATTTTCATTTCATATTAATTAATACTCTGAACGACCTATTCATGTTCATATACGAAGACTCTATATTCAACAAATTCCTCACTATCTCAATAAATGCATAGACTCATAATAAACACGTAGATTCACAATAACACTGTCTTCGCCGCTCCGTACTATTCAACCATACTTCAGCTGAACTATACTGAGATAAAATTCCTTCTCTACACAGCATTACAGGTGCAAAATTAAGTACTTCTACTATAAATAACTATCATCTCGAAGATCCACACTAACTACATTTTCAAATGATGATGTTGGTATGTCAATATCATAACCTGGCTTTCGCCAAGCATATTGCAGCATAGGCTTATACGTAGGTGCAGCAAATTGATTGTAAATCACGAGTGAAGTTTCACGATGAAGTAACGATCATGTGCCTTCACTTGTGGTTTGGCACATTGTAGTCTTACAAGGTCAGTAATCCTTCTGATATAGAGTTTATATAGCCGAAAGAAGTAAACAACAAGGGGTTGGTAATATTTTGTTTTCGGTGGCAATATCTTCAGCGTAACATCTCTGTTAGGAAAACTTGCATCTAGAAGGGTACGATCTGTATGACCAGCCCAGGATTCACACAACAATAGGCTCTTTTCATTTGTTACATGATCGCCAAGGACTGAAGTTCATGTGTTCTTTAGTCATTTTTCCACTTTTGCTTGCCACCACATGAATGTTTCGTGGACAGGTTGTTGCAAGTTTCTATAACATATTTGGACCGAAAGTGCGTTGTGTCTCTTGAAAACAGATGTACAACTTGTTTGCTAGTCTGTCTGCCATTGATAAAGCCACATCAATTGTGTAGCTGTGGGTAGGTAGAGCTATGTACAGACTGCAACACACTACCTGTAGTTTTCTCTCCTCTGTAGGACAGTATTGTTGCTGAAGACATTTCATACTGGAATTGAGTGTGGTCACTCTTCCAAACATTACCTTTCTCCACACCCTCCTCTGTTATAAACGTGTTCACTTCTTCTACAAACTGTTGTGCCTTCTGACGTATGATATAATCGTCTTCTATGTCCTTACGTGTGACAAATGTAATAATATGATAGATAAAATGCCATATTCAGCCATGAGATGGTCGATAAAGGAAATGGAAGCTTTAAAATTGACCAAGCCAACCATTTTAGCCCCTTCTAGTGCCAACATCTGTAGATCCGTACCTGCTTGCACCATCAAATTGCGATATTACATACGGTATTCTTTTATAGTTTGCAATTGCGATGGTCTGTTTCCTTTGAAACGAGCACCTGCTCCCCGATTCCTAGACACATAATTTAGAATTAATGTGCACTTTGATTTACTTTTGATGCACTTATAGCGCTTCATTAGTTTGCTGTAGGAATTGAAGCCACGGTTGTAACAGTCTTAATAAATGTTCTCTAGTACGCTGTCATCAATATCTTTTAATAACAATAACACGCAATCATAAACACAACAGTGGTGTGCTTCATTTCCATGCAAATCTCCGCTCTTGTCCGCTAGCGCCACTAGACGGTGGCATAGTGTAGCTGCACTAACCCGTGCTCCAGTTGTGAGTGGTATAGCTGCAGTACGTATTCGTCTCTTGGAGTGTTACTGTGTAAACTGTGTACAGTGCAGTGATATCATGTGGTCCAAATATTAGGGACCAAGTTGCGACGTGCTGAATATGGATATGACATCGGGGCCGAAGATATGGAGTTCGCGGATATATTATATAACATAATGACACAGAAATTCACGACATTACGCTGGATGGATATACGGATTTTGGAGGACAGGAGGAACCTGAACCTGAAGGTGGCTCTTCAAGCAGTACACGACATTCATCTCCAGAGCAACAGAAACAGTCAAGTCAAAGTGAGTACGAAGTCTCTCCACCCAAAAGACGAGGTCCAGTGTATTAAAAGATTGGCATTTAACTGCCATTCACACATTGTCTCAACAAATGAGGTTGAAATTAGAGACGAGGTATGCGCCTCTCTAAATCGTGAAGTTGTAAGTGATAAACTTCGTAAGGTCCATGCACTGTCTATGAAATGGCATGTTATAGCTAAGTATGCCTCAGTGTTCGAAGATGTCCACATGCCCGCAGTTAGTGATACGTGTTTGATAGCATCTATCTCCCTCTCAATGTCTTTCCTTCTGCGGGCGTAATCTTCCTCTTCTTCGTTCGACTGTGGCTACGAAGCTCTCCTCCAATACTCAGCGAAATATTGATTCGGGTACAGTATTTTAAAAAAACGTTATAATCGCAAGAAAACCGACCTTTTCAACATATTTCGGTTTAATTTATACTGCGCTTGATGTAAACAGTTTATTTTATTTTCTTATATTTATACATTCGAAGAAAACTGACACATTATTATCTTGCCTCGGGGAAGTATCTGAAATGAAATAAACATTATTAAGGAATGTATAGAATTTCCTTCGTCTTTTCATTTCTTAACTAAAGTATTTCGTTGTACACCACAGTCGCAATTCAAGTGATCCACAACGACAGTAGCTCGCAATTAGATGGTGAAAGGCTGAATACAACTTCTGTAAGCAAGGGTTAGATTAGACTCATGGTATTGTCTACCTGCCGTAAAATTTGACTAAGAGGAATAACACGGACTCGTGTCTTGTGCGTAGGGCAGTGACGTACCCTCGGCCCGAGTGGGTTTGCACTGTTCTTGCCCTGCAGGCTCATTCCTTATCTTTCTTGGTGCCGGGCTGAGTGGCTCACACGGTTGAGGCGCTGGCTTTCTGACCCCAAACTTGGCAGGTTCAATCCTGGCTCAGTCCGGTGGTATTTGAAAGTGCTCAAATACGTCAGCCTTGTGTCGGTAGATTTACTGGCAAGTAAAAATAACTCCCGCGGGACTAAATTCCGGCACCTCGGAGTCTCAAAAACCGTAAACGTAATTAGTGGGACGTAAGGCCAATAACATTATTAATCTTCCTTTGTTGTAATTTTTTCCAGTCCAATATAAAGGCTGCAAGGGGTGTTTATTTCCTGTTTGAGGCCATTGCCATAGCAGTAAAGATCTCCATTTTTTCTTTAATAATAATGTTATTGGTTTACGTCGCAGTGACACAGATAAGTCTTATGGCGACGATGGAATAGGAAAGGGCCAGGAGTGGGAAGCAAGCGGCCGTGACCTTAATTAAGGTACAGTCCCAGCATTTGCCTGCTATGGAAATGGGAAACCACGGAAAACCATCTTCAGGGCTGCCGACAGTGGGTTTCGAACCCACTATCTCCCGAATACTGGATCCTGGCCGCACTTAAGCGACTGCAGCTATCGAGCTCGGTGTTTTCGATCAAGGAATAAACTGACGGTTTCATAACGTAATGCTTATATATAAACAGTAGGCCTATAAGTTACGTCAACAGTAGAGTAACTTTGTGGACCACGTGAGTGGCCATCCACTGTGATACTCATGAAAAGAAAAGGAGCCTATTAACGATATTTTACCTGCATATGTCGACGTCGTTTTTGATGGAGATGTCTCTCCCCCATTTGGAATTGTTTCATTCGATGAAGGATGCGCATTATGAAATTTTAAGTGCCTTATCTTCGTCAATGTATTTTTACTATCGTTTTTTAACATTTTATCACATCGTATGCATTTTACTTTTTTGTCTGGAAGCTTTTCAAAGTAGACTCAACTCCATGACCTTTTCCTACAGGTCATTGTTTGCTCTGTCTGCAGTAATAACAAGTTCGTATATAGGCCTATATATATAAAATAAGAGTTTTGTCTGTACATTGCTCAGAATTTGAAAAAAAGAAATGGTATTTCTGTATCAGTCATGTCCACAGTAACAAGGAAATGCAGCTTTTACTCTTCCGTAATTTCTGTCTGTCTGTCTGTTTGTCTGCATGTATGTACACGCATAACGAGAAAACGGCAGAAGACAATTTAATAAAAATAGGTATGTGAGGTCGGGGCATGAGCCACTACAATCTAGGCTATAAATCATTTTATTAATGCTGAGTGAAATGGTAGTTTAGGGGAAGGCCTAAAATTTATTACTCAAATATTTATATTATTAGTGGTCATATCGATAAATACTACATAACTAAAGTTATATAGAATTAAATTTCCGATCATTTATGTCTTATACATTTTTACCGTACTGGCTATTATAACACAGATATACATGAATTTTTATTTTTGTTGCTAAGCCCATATCAACGCCGAGCCCCGAGAAAATGGGTAAAAATTTAATGAAAATCGGTGTATAGAGTCGGGGAATCACAAACTACAGTTTAAGCTGTAAACAATTTTATTAATTCTGGGTGAAATGGTACAGTAGTGTAGGGGAAGGCACCTAAATTTTAATTTTTAAACACCTATGTTATTGGTCCTATGGAAAAGTAGCCTACTATATAACAAGACTATAGAGAATTCAATTTCCGATCATTTATGTTTTGTTCAGTTTTATCATACCAACTATGATAAGAGTGGTATTTTAGAGCCGGAAGAAAATTAAATGTGAAGGCCTACAATATCTAAAGCGCGTGATATTGATCAACAATAACATTACATTGACCGTTGTTTGTTGTGATGTTCTTTGTCTCTTATGCCGACACTTAACTCAAATATATGGGATTACTGCTGCGTACCGAGTTTAACAGCCTGACTGAATATTGGCGGGATATAGCTGAGGAGTTAGATAACTTTCTTCTTTAGCATGCCATTCCTCTTTTTCATACATTTTCTGATACTGCTGGTACGTAACACATTGGTTCGTCATAGTATTCCAGCTATTTGTTACTTATAGGGATTTACTGAAACACTACCGATAGATGTCTCACGAGGAGTACCCGGTATGCGCTTGTCAATCGTCATTTGTTTTTATGTCTTTTTAATGGAAGTTACCTAGTTAAATGATGAAGTTAATGATTTTAAATATCCGACAACAAAGACAACAAGAAAATTGTGATGCCTGACTATTGCTGTGCCCCAATGTCCCAGAATCAAGGTCGACGGTATTCATACCATCAATTTCCTAAGCAGGATCCTTTCTGTAAAAAGTGGTTGCATGCGATTCGTAGGCAGGACCTACGAAATAAAAATGTGACGCCTAATATCAATGTCTGCTCGAAACATTTTACAGTTGAACATCATATCATTACTGAAACTGGTAAGGAACCTAATCGATACTAATTAAGAAATAATTTTATAATAAGATAGTGACGTTCTGAGGAGTTAATATGACCTATTTCAATAATCTTAGGCGAAAGACGAAAACTTAAGGAGAACGCTGTACCTTCGATATTTTCATGGTGTGGCACCAGTACCTCGGTAATAACTCCGAGAGCAAGAAGATATAGAAGTAGGAAAACAGCCATAACACCATGTGCGGTACCCTGAATCACACAGTGACCTATAATTTGACACTGGAGCACCATCAATTTCAGACTTCCTGAACACGAAATAACTCATTAATTCCAAATTGGAAATCTTTATATTTGTCTTATGGTCTGAAACTCGTGCGCTGCAGGAAATGAAGTTCAGTCGTACTGGATAGCCCCAGGCACTGCTGTCACACCGATGTCGTGCCTTATGTACGCCTATAACCTGCAAAGAAAAGAAAAATACCGTATTAGGAATGTTTTCAAAATGCTATTTGTACTTTAAGAATTCAATCTTAACTAAAACGCTAAAAGAAGGAGTTGCTGCATTTATTTCTTAATGGTACCTTTCAATCAACTCTTGTTTTTGCCGGATATTTTTCCGCCCCTTTTTTTTTTTTCTGCTTCCAAATCCGCAATCGCCATTGCACCTATACCATTTCCCGTCTTGTTAAAAACATTATCAGAATATGGTAACTCCTTTTTCATGTATTTAAAGCTAAAGTTACGTTTTTCGATTATCACGAATTAGGAATACTCCATATAAGTCTCGTGTAAAACAATCGAGCAACGGGAAGCGCATACCGAATATTAACATTACGCTGCCTAGCGGACAAGTTTTGCGTGATACATCCCTATTCTGAAGCACTGTTTTGAATGAGCAGTGTGCACACTTAAGACAGAGGCTCACTTAGTAGTAGTAGTTGTAGTAGTAGTAGTAGTAGTAGTATGAACTGGTCTAGAGTTACAATTTTGTCCTATTCCAAATTATAGTACCACAATTCACTAAATAACTCAAAATTCAACCCTTAAGAGAGTCGTTTCTTAAGAAAAGTTTCTTCCTCTTCACTTTTAATAAATCTACATTCATTTTGTTCCAAAATAGCAGTTAAGATGTGGTTTCTTCTCTGGCTTGGAGGAAAAAATTTTCCTCCACGTTAGATACCGTAGTTTATTCTCCCGCCAGTGTAGTGAATTGCGATTTTCCGACTCCTAGGTTACCGTAATAGGAAATAGATAAGTAAAAGGGCATAGTTTTTGCTCTGGGACTATCCACTATTCGAACCCCACCCCCCCGTCGATAAAAATCGAAGAGTGTTCACGGATGTCTGCGTCCTGGTTATTCCAGCTCTGTAACTTTGGATTGTTCGTTAAAAATGAGAAAATGTGTGGTTTTCCATTTGCTCGAGTATTTCATACGACAGCATTGCTTTTAATCGCGCTATTCCTACTGACGTCATTGTAATGACCCATGTTCATTTCAGTTGGGAAAACCACTAAGAGAGTCTTTCCGAGAATCTATAAAGGCAGGCGGAGAGTGAGTGTCTGCCATTATAATGAAAACACCCCAACCTGATTGTGACTGATGGCAGGCAAGCGGGCCTACCCTAACAATGAAAAATCCCTAACCCAGTCTTCATATGAGAAAAGACGTTTGGTGACTTCCCCGTCGTGTTTCTAGGGCAATGTTCAGTTTACAGTTCGGTATACAATGTAGAAGTCCGCAGTGAAGCACAGGTACATCAGCTAACTCGTAGCATACGGAAACTATCGGTACCGGTACTTGAAAGTAATGATTAACAACATTAATCCTGCAAATCACGACAAAGTTATAAACAAAAGCATTTCTGAAGAGCGGACAAAATGTAAAATGCAAAGTTAACTATTAACAAAATAAAAAGCTTGCCATAAAATTGTATTTTACCAATCTATTGTTTGTACTACGAGAAAGATTATAAAACAAACCCTCTTTTCCTGCACAGAGAACCGTGTGTTTACCACCCCACACACATAAATGTCTGTTAGGTCATCAGCCCAGAGGCTGGTTGGATCCTCAAGTAGCACCATCAAAGGTTATGCGGTTATAAGGAAACCCCTAAAACCAATGGCAGCACTAAAATGAGGCGTACTAGGCAAGATGAGGAGTGATGTAGTTTGCCATTGCTTTCCTCACTGGGTCAGAAAGTACTATTGCAGCTCGCCTATGAGCAGCACCTTTCATAACACTCAGATGCACTATTCATGCTCTGACTGTCATTACTCAGCACTACCCATACCCCAGCAACTTCCATATTGTCACAGCCATGGATGTTGACTGGGACATCGGTGGAAGCTACACTTTACTCTGGCCTGTGCCAGGAGATGAATGCAAAAGTACGGTATCCATCAAGAAATGACAGCAAGCAGCACACGTACCGGTAAGTATAGTGAGTATAGCAGCCTAATACGACGACTGGTCCGTCAGCGTTCCGCAGAGTCTATATGTGGGGTCGCCTGACAGTTCGAACAGGTTCGATACCGTATTGAGCCTTGGTAGCGTATCGGGCCGGCTCGAGCCTGTTCGAACTTCATTCGACCATCACTACTATATGTGGCTCGATTTCGAAGTGGCGTGCTTGCTGTTAAGTAATGATGTTCAATTGTTTTATTTAGCGCGATTTGGTAAGGCGTTACATTGCGCAGTTTTATTGAGTTAATTTTATTTCTCCAGTAAATATTTCATCAGAGAATTGTGATTTATACTTTTACACCGTGTCCACAACCTCAATATTGTTCGATAAAGTACGAGTCTCAGTGATTTTGCATAGTCTTGCAAATTTTCTATGTCTCAGTCGGCCCAATAGACAAAACATTGAGCACTACATCACAAGAGAGCAAGTTCGGTAAGTTTTTTTATATTTTTCAGTACACTTTTTCATAATAAGGAAATCAAGAGTTTCTGTTTCCAGTCAATAATTTTAATTACCGGTACCTTTATTCCTGTCCTCTGTTACAAGTAAGTAATTATTTCCCTGAAACTCGCTGTCTCTGCTCCTTAACCGTGGTATGGTAACAAGGTAATTTATAACGCTTATTGGTAACTATGCAGAGATGCCAACTATTACGATTCAATCGTAATAATTACGAATTACCCATCATAATTACGCCTTTACGAATCACACACCACAAATTACGATTTTTTGTTGATTTTTAAATCTAAGTGTATGAAGTGTTCAGAAGGATACACAAGGCGGCGTGAATTCTCGGAATATTATCCTCGGATTTCTCAGAAATAATTTATCCCCCTTTCCTGTCGTTCGTTTAAGAATATTTCGAGTTTTCACGCGCTGGACGCAGTGTGTGCTTCCAGTACCGGAAATTTAGGCACCTGTGAAGTGGCATATCTTGCGGAGTTGTTATCCTTGTTCGTCACATGATCAGACTTCCATGCAAGTATGAGAGTTCTTTTGTCTTTGTTTTGGCAGTAAAGTGGTGACAAACTCCGCTTAATGGTGAATACTGTGTGCGTGACTGTTGAAGTATTTATTGCGATTGTAGTTGCCAAATTTACATATATTGCTCTTCTAGGATATATGCTAATCGTGTGTTACGAAATGCGAAAGGTTTGAAGTAATGAAGGGATTTCTTGTGCAGGAAAATACGTGTGATTACGTTACTGTGACTAGTGACGCTAGTAATAAATATAGTTGAAAATTTTGGGAGGTAAACTCGGAAGAATGACCCAGTTTAATGCGCTCCTCAAAATCTCATTCACACGTGTTTTGTAGTATGTGGAGCCGCGATGTTTCGGATGCGCATGATGAAAATGAACAAGACTGAATTTCGTGCTAATATGAACTCCGACCTGTTAAGTGCTCTGTTAGTGCAGAGGATGCACATGATATGAAAAGAAAAAGCATGTTACCAGTGTACGTTTACCAAACAGTAACTACAAGCTTTAAATGATATGTAAGTTAGTAAGAACACGAAAAAAAAAAAAAAAAAAAAAATGTACAAACCCCCCCCCCCCCCCGTGCCCTAACGGCTGCATTACGAATTACCTTTTTTGAAAGTTGGCATCTCTGTATACGCTTCGAAGGCGTACACGGCGCAAAACAACGTCTGTACTGTCTCCTATCTTTCTTTTCTCCAACGTTCTTCATGTTAACTACATCACTAAGTATAGAGGTGAATTCAATTATATTTTCTTTCTGAAAATTGAATTAATTAATCTATTTCCAACACATGATATAAAAGGCACAAGTGGTATATAAAAATAAACACCAGTAAAAAAACTAGACTCTCAAGACAGTCTTACTAGCTTGTTGAAAGTAAATTCTTGTTCCAGAAGTAACTCAATAAAAGATAAATAACCTACAACAAATTTGATAAAAACTCATATGAAATAAACTAGAAAGAATCGCACCAATTGATGGTAACTATGCGCCTCTCAGGCGCACTGCATTACGTAAAAGGGATTATTACTCACCGAACGTGGACAGGAACATGGCTGGGACGTGACTGACACACGGGGGGGGGGGGCTGTTTGAAGCATAGCTGGAGGGTAGGGATGCCCTGTCAACGTCACTCGCTTTGGCGGGCATTTACATTTGCGTGTACGTCTATGAGGCTTATTGTTACCATTCTATGGTTAATTCCAACTCATGCTCACAAACCCGTTACCTGCTTCCCTCAGACATTCTTGTATCTTTTAATGTGAAATTATATGAGAATATCAACAGAAATAAAATAGTGTATTATATGAATAGAACTAAATGCACCAGAGAAAGGTAATATTGTATAGTAGGCCGACACTAAGATTTCACGACCGTACTGCAACCAAGATATTAACTGATAAAATAACTACACTACATTTACTCTCTATAGACATATCCTGATTATAAAATACTAGAAATATTTAGTTACACTTTATATGTATATAGCCTATATCTGGACAGAATTTTTTTTACTGCTAATACTACATGCGAACAGAAAAAGCAAGCAATACCAGTGTACTTTTTAATAAAAATTGCTACACTACACTTCTAAACTGCACATAATTCTATCCTGTCCTTAAGCTACCCCCAGTGTGTGAGGTGACACAGATGACAGACACACGTACGGTGTCCCTTGCGTGTTGTAAGAGGTGACTGAAAGGAGCCTCAGGTGCTCTCAGCTTGGGAGCATGGATTGGTGACCAAGGGGCCCTTGGCTGAGTGCTGGCGTTGCTTCCACTTACTTGCGCCAGGCTCCTAACTTTCATCTATCCTTTCCGACCTCCATTGGTCAACTCTTGTTCTTTTCTGACCCCAATGGTATTAGAGCATTTGAGGCCTAGGGAGCCTTTAATTTTCATGCCCCTTGCCTTTCTTTGACCGGTACTTAATTTTTCTAAGTGTCGGGCCCCTTCCGTTTTTTCTCTCTCTCTGACTGGGCGAATTGGCCGTGTGGTTAGGAGCGTGCAGCTGTGAGCTTGTATCCGGAAGACAGTGGGTTCAAACCCCATTGTCCACAGCCCTGAAGATGATTTTCAGTGGTTTCCCATTTTCACACCAGGCCACAGCTACTTCCTTCCCACTCCTATCCCATTGTCGCCATAAGACCTATCTGTGTCAGTGCGACATAAAGCAAATTGTATTTCTCTCTTTGAACCCCTGTGGGTGCGGGGCACACCTACATATCCCCTGCCTCTTGTAAGAGGTGACTAAATGGGGCGACCAAGGGAGTGGTTGAATTAGAATCATGAGACTATTTGTGATTAGTACTATCACGCGAGAAACACACTAGGTTGCCTTTACTTCCGAGTAGTATCACTACGTTTGATACACAATAGGTTTGTTGTTAGTAGCACCAGTGGGTGGATCTCTGTGGGTTTACAGTACCCATGATTAGTACTACTATATCCGGTACACCATGGGCTTATGTTCCTTGTGATTAGTACCATTATATGAGAAACACCACAGATCTGGGCATTGCGTGTGTTTAGTACCACTATATGAGTGACACTTTGGCATCTGCATTGCATATGATTAGTACCACAACGTGTGAAACACCATGAGTCTATGTTACTTGTGATTAGTACCGCTACATTAGAAAACCCCTGGTTCTACCTTGCTAGTGATAAGTACCACTATGAGGGGCCAGAATATACTACTATTGTTTCAAGGTAGTTTCTGGGAAGGTGGGTCATTGCAGGTAGGATCCACTGATTGTTTCAAGTGCATAATCATTGTTCATCTTCATCTTTTTGAATTATAGTCAGTGGATTGATTTTGAAATGGTTTTTAACTTATAATATTGTAAGTTGGATCCGATGATTACTTTAAATTCAAATTTGCCCATTCATTCTTCATCAGTGTGTTTTGAATTCTGGTCTTGAATGAATTTTGTCATTAAATTTCATCTCATTTTGTACCATTAGGGGCTGATGACCTAGATTTTAGGCCCCTGTAAACAACAAGCATAATCATGATGTCCTTAATCTTGGCTATTTTCAGTCAACAGTCAGCTGTCTACATTACATATTATCTAAGGATTATTCTTGATGTTCTTAATATTTTTTATTTTATTTATTTTTTTGTTGACTAGAACAAAGTATACCAACAAAAATTATCATTTGAACATTGAAACTATAGTCATGAATATGTGGGATAAAAAAACTCGAGATAGAGTAATAAGTTAACAGGAATGGGACAATTACATTAGACTTGTAGTTGTTGTTGTTGTTGTTGTTAGTCGTTTAGTCACTTTCGACTCTCCGTGACCCCATAGACCAAAGTGCGCCATTTCTTCCTGTCGTATACTATTTTCCGAAGTCTTTCTAAATTGAGAGCCGTGGCTTCCTTGATGTCATCAATCCACCTCATCCGTTGTCACCCTCTTCTCCTGTTACCATCAGTCTTCCCCAGCATTAAGGTCTTTTCCAGTGAATCATGTTTTCTCATGATATGACCGAAGTACTTTAGTTTTTGCCTGAGTATTTGACCTTCCACTGAACAGCCTGGGTGATTTCCTGTAATATGGACTTATTAGATCTCTTCGCAGTCCACAGAACTCTAAGGAGTTTTCTCCAACACCATAGTTCAAATGCATCTATTCTTCAGCGCTCAGCCTTTCTTACTGTCCAGGTTTCGCTTCCGTACATTGCTACTGGGAAGACCATAGCCTTCACTATACGAATCTTCGTTCTTAAAGTTACGTCTCTACTCTTGAAAACGTTATCAAGGTTGTATTAATTCTTGATGTTGTACAAGTAATTCCTCAGTATTTGGATCGACTCTTTCATGGCACACAAAAATGTTATGAAATGATACCTGAAGGAGCAGAGAGAACAGATCCTTCCAAATGCTTGCCAGGGATTCACCAATATATTTACTTATACAGAGAAACTAAAACTGAGGCTATGACTACCTGGGAAGTGTGACCATTTTGTTTGTTCCTATTGGCCAGAGGAGTTTGCTATTTTCTCCAATAGAGCTTGCTTTATGCGTGGCCACAGGGCTGCTACATTCTGTGAAAATAACAAAACTGTAAAGTTTCAAAATGTCAATGCATGTCAGCTGTATCCTCTACGTGAACATTTAGGTACAGAAGAAGTGAAATTCAGCAATTTTTTAGCCAGGCCAAAGTTCATGGTCTAACCGATATAGACCGGTGTCATTGTTGCTAGCAAATACTGTTACAGGGGATACTAGAGGCTTGTGAAAGACTTAATGGGGGTTACTGCTTACCTAGACGATATCATTGTGGGTGGCAAGACCAAGGAAGAACACGACTTCAATTTGAAGAAGTTCCTGAAAGCCGTGGAAAAGTATGAATTCACGATCAACGAGAAGAAGAGTGTTTATTCGGTCAAAACAATAAAGCTACTGGGTTATATCATCTCCAATCATGAAATGCGCCCACATCCCGACCGACTGATACCTTTTCAAGCGCTCTCATTACCAACTGACACTGCTTCTCTTCGAAGAGCGATGGGCATGTTCACTCATTTTGCCAACTTCATCCCAAGATTCTCCCAGAAAATACATAACCTTTCAAGTGGTAGTTTTCCATTAAATGACAAAGCTATTGAAGCATTTAAAGTGCTGAAAGATGATGTGAAAAATGCACTAGTATCAGCTATAGATGACAAAGCTATGTTCACTGTAGAGACTGATGCTTCAGAACACACAATTGGAGCAACACTAACACAAAATGGACACCCCATTGCGTTCTTCTCTCGCACACTAAACCGATCTGAACAACGACATTCATCCGTGGAGAAAGAAGCGCAGGCTATCATTGAATCCGTGAAGAAACTGGAGACATTACCTGCTAGGAAGACATTTTTGACTCATCGCTGACCAGAAGTCAGTAGCCTTTATGTTTGATACTAGACATCTTGGTAAAGTGAAGAATGAGAAGATACTGCGCTGGAGACTTGAACTCTCGTGCTTTGATTATGAAATAGTTTACAGACCAGGACAACATAACAAAGCTGCAGATGCCTTCTCCAGAGTTTGTTTGGCTATTGAATGTTGTGGACCTAAACTGAAAATCCTCCATGAAGCTTTATGTCACCCTGGTATAACACGGCTTAATCACTTTATTAAGTCGAAGAACTTGCCTTATTCGCTAGAAGATATAAAGAAGGTCATTTCAGCTTGTAAAGTTTGTGCTGAATTGACCTAGATTCATCAGGCATGAAGGTAATCTCGTCAAAGTTACCCGTCCCTTTGAGCGCATCAACATGGACTTTAAGGGACCTCTACCATCCAAATCTAGAAACCGTTATCTCCTCATATTAGTTGATGAATATTCCAGATTCCTCTTCACCTTTCCTTGCCCAGATGTCACCTCGTCCACTGTTATTCCTAAACTTAAGCAACTTTTCTCCATATTTGGATTGCCTTCATATGTTCATTCCGATCGAGGCTCAGCATTCTTGTCCCTAGAATTGAAGACATTCTTCACGGCTGTTGATGTGGCGACAAGCAGAACTACTCCATACAATCCAAGGGGCAGTGGCCAAGCAGAAAAATATGTTGGAGTTGTGTGGAAAACTATAGAACTATCTTTGAAATCAAGGGGAATGCATATCCAACAGTAGGAAGAAGTTGTACATGATGCCCTCCATGCCGTCAGATCACTGCTGTGTACTACTACCAATGAAACTCCCCATGAGCAGATGTTTAAGCACCAGAGAAAATCCAGTTATGGACACTCAATCCCCTCATGGCTTCTGACTCCAGGTCCAATACTCCTAAGGAAGCATGTCAGGCAATCTAAGTACGGACCACTCGTGGAAGAAGTTACTCTTCTTGGAGCAAATCCCGAGTATGCTCATATACAACACCAAGATGGAAGGGAAACTACTGTTTTGACTAGAGACCTGGCACCATTGCCTTCTTCAATAGGCATTTCTGAAGAAAGGGGCGAAGAAGATGCCGGAGGAGTAATAGATGGACAACATTCCTATGGAAGCCCAGAACATTGCCACACCCCTGTCTCATCACCCGGATCTTCAGATCCAGCTCCATGCGAGACGGAATCTCCTGAATCATCAAGGTCAGAAGAAAGGGGTCCAGCTGCCTCTCCCACTCCTGACCAGCTACCGAGACGGAGCACACGAATCCGTCGCTGTCCTGCCCACCTTAAGGACTATTATCTATGTGGGGGTGAATGATATAATTTATTTGTGTGATCTCTTTGTCATGTCTTAGTCCAGTTCTAAAGTTGCCTTATTTGTATATTTTCTCTGACACTTTCTACTCAGATGTTACTGTTGCCACTGAATTTGTTTATGCGCCAGTTGGTCGTCATAAGTTTAATAAAACCTTACAAAAGGTGATTACATGTTCTTTCACTTCAGTGGCATAAGCCTTTGCTTGCTGTCAGAGTTGTGGTCTGGTCTAACTTATTCTTTTTGATATTCAGTGATTAATGGCAGCTTTCATCCTACTAAGGTGTTGTAGGATAAAGTATAGTAAAAATATAGTATGACTAAGTGGTATTTTAGTGTAGTAATATATTAATTACTGTATTGTCATGTGACATTTGTGTACTATCCTAGACAATTTCTCTTCCATTTCGTTTTTTGGCACAGAATAAGTTATTTTATTTTTCCTTTTTTTGTTGTTGTCATTTTACAATAAAGAATGGCTAAGGAGTAGTTGGGATCTGGTAAATGCAACATGGATGAAGTTTAAAGAAGCAGAGATTGTTATCAGTGGAATACTGTGTAGGAAAGATACTGATTGGAAGGTGATCAAGGATTTAAATAAGACTATGGAGTGGGTATGTGAGAAATTGGGAGTGATATTTCTAGATCCTAATGGGTGGGTAGGAGATAGGCCTTCACTTAAATCACTGGGTTATGGGGTGGTACATTCAAGGAAAAAGGGGTGGTGTTGAACTCCAGAAGTATTGTAAAGAAAGGAATAGAATTAAGTAATTACTGTTCTGTGGAAAACAGTAAATAAAAATGTAAACATTTGTACATGTGGGTTTAAAGCAATCGTTGAGGAATGTGAAAACAGACCCACTATATTATAACAGAGGAATTTAGAGACTAAGAAGGAGGTGCAGATTGGAAAGAAATAGAGTTAGAAATGGCTGTGGAAGTAAGGAGAAATTGAAGGAACTTAATAGGAAATTTAATCTAGCAAAGAAGTCAGCTGCAGATAACATGATTGCCAGCATAATTGGCAGTCATAGAAATTTTAGTAAAAATTAGAACGGTTTGTGTAGGCACTTTAAGGCAGAAACAGGTTCGAAGGAGGACATTCCAGGAATCATAAATGAACAAGGGGGTGTTTATGTCAAAAAGCAGAAGTATTTAGTCAGCAGTATTGAAAGACTGTTGGTTACAAGGGTAATGTCCAGATTAGAGGAGGTGACTAATGCTAAAGATGTATTAAAATTTACCTATGATAACAATTACATTTACAATAAGGTACATAATTTGAATACTAGAAAAATGGCTGGAATTGATAAGATTTCTGGGGATATACTAAAGACAATGGGTTGGGATATAGTACCATATCCAAAGTACTTATTTGTTAGTATGATGGAGCTATACCAAATGATGGAGAGTTGCGATAGTAGCCCCAGTGTATAAAGGAAAATGTGGTAGACATGATACTGAAAATTACAGGCCAGACAGTTTGATATGCATTGCGTGTATGCTTTAAGAAATCATTCTTTCTGTTTATATTAGACATGTTTGCAAAATTAATAACTGGTCGATAGAAGGCAGTTCAGGTTTAAGAAATGTTATTACACCCAAGCTCAACTTGCAGGATTCCAGCAAAATATACCAGATGTCTTGTATTTAGAAGGTCAAATGGACTGTGTATAAGGCATTTGATAGCATAGATCATGGGAGACTACTGGCAAAAATGAGTAAAATAGTACTAGACAAAAGAGTCACTGAAAAGAGCATATTTCTAGAAAATAGAACTCAGAAAATTAGAGTAGGTGAAGCTTTATCTGACCATGTAATAATTAAGAGAGGAATTCCTTAGGGTAGTATTATTGGACCTTTTATGTTTTCTTCACAGTCAGCAGCCCAAAAATGTATTTCGTGGTTTCCCATTTTCACACCTGGTAAATAAGCCCGCCTGATTGCCATGATCGCTAAGGCGTCAAGTCTTTATGGTCTGACACTGAGTTAAGCCGGCTCGAGTTCAGTTGGTGGAAAAAAGTTCACCATCAGAAAATTGGCCAGCAGAGGTAGTGGTTTGCAATTTCTCACCAGACTGCATACCAATTCTAAATGATAAGATTAAAAAAGTGGAATCAGGGATAAGGTTATTAGAGAATGATGGCATGCTGTATAGATTAATAAATAAGTTACAAATTTGTGATCTACTTCTAAATGTTTTTGATTATGTTGTGAGATTGACTGTAGGCAATGGAATTATTGTAAACAGGGTTAAAGTCAGGTTGTAGTGTTCACAAGTAGGATAATACCTCTCAGTTTTAATTGCTGCTTTGATAGGCTGAAAGTTCCTTTTGGGGATCATTGTAAGTACCTAGGTGTTAATATAAGGTATGGTCTTCATTGGGGTAATCACATAAAAGGGATTGTAAATAAAGGTTACAGATCTCTTCACATGGTTATGAGGGTGTTTAGGGGTTTTTATTTATTTCGTGTCAGAGTGTTGAAATAACTTAAATTATAAATAAGGTATTCTATACAAACAAAACAAAGTACATTTTATGTCACAAAACATGTTTCACACGTCTGCCCAGGAATAGGCAACAGAAATTCCCTCTTCAGTGGCTTGAATCAAGTCTTGAAGTGTACAACGAACAGGTCAGGATTGACAGTGTGTTGAGTAGTTTGTTGCTCCCCACAATTGCAGAAGTCTAACTGATCTTTCAAATAACCCCATTTGTTTAGGTTATCCTTGGATTTACCTACTCCACTCCTCAAGCAATTCAGTGCCTTCCAGGTTGCCCATTCCAAATGATGACCAGGGCGTGGAGATTAAGAATGTACCATCCAATCAGAAAGATGCTCCGTTTTTGCTCACCACATATCACAAAGTGCTGTTCTTGTTGGTGGGTTTAATGCCTTGGAGACATTTAGGAAATTATTCCTGGACTTCAGTCTTCTGTGTGGAGGTTGATGTCCAAATAACGGGTGGTTGCCTGTGAGATCCATCTTCGACCTCTCTTGCCTTGCAAACAATTCTCGCCAAATGTCTGGAGGAGAAATACTAGCCAAGCACTAGAGTTTGTCAGTGGGAGTAGGTTTCAGACACCCAGTTACTATTCTACATGTTTCATTAAGGGCTGCATCCACCCGCTTCGTATGGGCTGACCTGAACCAGACAGAACATGCATACTCAGTTGTAGAGAACCTCAGAGCAACAGCTGAGGTTCTTAACAAAGTTGGATGGGCTCACCATTTGCTTGAGCCAAGTTTATGGGGGATGTTATTTTGGGCTGAGACTTTCTGTCCAGAGTTAATACAGTGTTTCTTGTATGTTAACGTCCGGTCCAAGGTGACACCCAGATACCTTGGTGTGAAACAATGCTTCAGTTGCTTCCCTCCCACGTCACGCACAGCTGTCTAGTAGCTTCTTGATTTTGAAGATGAAATGCACACACCTGGGTCTTTGTCGGGTTTTGCAGTACTCGGTTCTTCTGACAGTACACTGAACGTTCCCAGTGCATTTGAAAGAAAGCCGTCGCACTGAACCGCTAAAGCCAGGTCATTGGCATAAATGAAGCTACTTGTATAGGAGGGCCTTGGCTGGTCATTTGTGTAGATGTTAAAGAGGATTGGCGGGAGGACACTGTCCTGGGGAAGTACATTCCGTTGATCCCTCCATCTACTGTACTTTCCTTGAAACTCAACAAAGAACCGGCTATTCTGCAGGAGAGTTTCAACAATCTTCGTGAAACCATAGTATCTGGTGAAGTTATAGAGCTTGGTGATCAAAGTTCTATGATGCACTGTGTCGTACACTGCTGTAAGGTCCACGAATACCACTCCTGTGGTTTTATGTCTTTCAAACCCATCCTCTATGTACTCTGTTAAATTGAGCACCTGTGAAGTGCAATTCCTTCTGTATCTAAAGCCCGCCTGTTCTGGAATAAGATGTTGATCTACTTTAGATCTGAGGTGCTCAAGTAGGATCCTCTAAAATATCTTATATACGTGACAAAGTAATGATATTTGCCTGTAACTCTTAGGATCTAATGGATCCTTACCTGGTTTCAAAATAGCCATCACTTGAGACTTCCTCCACACCTTAGGTATCTGTTTACTCTGCAGGCAATTGTTTCAAAAATCAACAACCCAATTCCTTGCTCTGGAACCAAAATGTTTTATTTGTTTTCCTTTCATATCATCCAGACCTGTAGCCTTGCCATTTTTGGATATCTTTATGGCTTTCTCTAGTTCCTCTAGGGTGATATTATTAGTGAGATCGC
Source organism: Anabrus simplex (assembly GCF_040414725.1). NCBI lineage: Eukaryota > Metazoa > Arthropoda > Insecta > Orthoptera > Tettigoniidae > Anabrus > Anabrus simplex. The sequence continues at coordinate 14,171,637 of NC_090267.1, forward strand.
TAGACTCCTTGTCTATTTGGCATTCTATTTTAACTCTATTCATATAACCCCCTATTTTTCCATTGGGCAAAAGTTGATGAGCAATGGCATCTGTGGACAAATTGATGTGTACAGGGGCTTTTGTGAAGTCATTATTAAGCCTCTTTAAGAGTCGCCAGGCTTTCTGGCTACTTTTGGACATGTCCAGCTCTTCCAGGGTAGATATCCAACAATTTCGTTTATCTTCCGCTAACATTGTTGTCAGCTCTAGACTTTTCTGTACCGAACTCGATAGCTGCAGTCGCTTAAGTGCGGCCAGTATCCAGTATTCGGGAGATGGTAGGTTCGAACCCCACTGTCGGCAGCCCTAAAAATGGTTTTCAATGGTTTCCCATTTTCATACCAGGCTGTACCTTAATTAAGGCCATGGCCGCTTCCTTCCCACTCCCAGCCCTTCCCTGTCCCATCATCGCCATAAGACCTAAGAACAATCTTTCAACACTTCTGGAATGGAAGAATTAGCCGGTAGATATGTGCACTCTCTACCGTTTCCAAGGAGCATTGTCAGTCACAGTCTGTTTAATAAAACTTAACTGCACAATTTATTCTGTGGCTGCACACGTGGACAGCATATAAATCTCTGGTAAGAGCCCAAATAGGGTATGGTTTCAATGTATGGGACCCTTACCAGGATTACTTGATTCAAGAACTGGAAAAAATCCAAAGAAAAGCAGTTCAATTTGTTCTGGGTTATTTCTGACAAAAGAGTAGCATTACAAAAATGTTGCAAAGTTTGGGCTGGAAGACTTAGGAGAAGGGAGATGAGCTGCTTGTCTAAGTGGTACGTTCCAAGCTGTTAGTGGAGAAATGGCGTGGAATGACATCAGTAGACGAATAAGTCTGAGTGGTGACTTTAAAAGTTGGAATTCAAGAGGACAAATTTTGGGCAAAAGTACATTTGCAGGAAGTGGAGTTAGGGTTAGGAATATCCTACAAAGGGAGATTTTTAAGAAAAGGCTAGGATTACAACAGATACAGATTTTTCCTGCTGGGCAGCTGCCCTAAATGCAGATCAGTAGTGATTTATTGATCCTTCTTGTATAAAGTTTATATTGCCAGGAGATTTATACATCAAGAGTTGGCAATATTTTGTTTTCAGTGACAGAATCATAAGTAGGCTACCGTATTAGTTTGAGAAACTTACATTTAAACCATTTAACCAGGAATTACACTTACATATTTGCTAAAATTGTCTGATATATATATTTTTGTTGTTTTTCCATTCTTGCTTGCAGGTACATTAATATTTCGTGGACATGTTGCCCCCAGTTTCTTGTGCTGAAAGTGCTTGTTAGCTAATCTGCCACTTGTTGTTGAAGTCAGCTGTTTGAGTTATGTACACTAATGCTCATAAAAACCAGAACAGCTTTATATTCACAGGGGACATGTGTATTATTATGTTCTGAAGAAATGATTAGTATTTGAACCAAGTCAGCCCTCAGGTTCAAGGTCCACATCGATATCTCATCCCTTAAGTGCGGCCAGTATCCAGTATTCGGGAGATGGTAGGTTCGAACCCCACTGTCGGCAGCCCTGAAGGTGGTTTTCTGTAGTTTCCCATTTTCACACCAGGCAAATGCTGGGGCAGTACCTTACTTAAGGCCATGGCCACTTCCTTCCCACTCCCGGCCTTTCCCTGTTCCATCGTCACCATAAGACCTATCTGTGTCAGTGCGACATAAAGCAACTAGCACTAGATATCTCATCGCACCACCACCGACTGCTAAAATGTGCCTCTGGCTCTTGTCACTATAAACCAAAGGTAATTTAGTAAATTAGGTATTAAGCTTATGAAAGCATATGTTTTGAAAACATAACACAGAAGTTCAATTCTTCTATTAACTTTACTAAATAGAATACATTAAATAAGTAAGGAAAACATAAAAACCTTTAATCCAAAAAAAATTAAGTGGCAAGGGTAAATAAAAGCCTTTCATGCCAAATATATTAATTTATCATATCGGAATCGAGGAAGGGTTCCTCAGACCCAAATAAATATAAAAGCTAAAAAGTCAACTTAAAAAAGAAATGAATTGATAAAACATCACCTCCTAAAAGAAAACCATACAAAATAATATTCTTATAAATAAAATACTAGTATATTCAGCCAAAAAAATTAAAGCAAATCCACGTCTTCTATATTCAACATTAAACCCCGAAACCAATTGAGCAGATGTTCAGGATGCCTTACACACACATGTGAGAACCATACCGTCAAATGAGTTAGTTGAAAGAGGGCACATTATTGGCATGAGAGAACATGATGTTTCCATCTGGGATCTTGTTGCTCGTGTGGGCGGAAGTGTGTCGGTAGTGCAATGGGTGTGTACAGAATGGTTCACAGAAGGCCATAGAACATGACAAGGCAGCACTGGTCGCACTTCCTGGACCACCCTGTGAGAGGATTGACACCTCATCCGAATGGCATTGCAGGACAGATCTGCGTCCTCCTCGGCACTGGCGCAACAATGGAACAATGTAACACATCAAACGCTATCAAGAGTGACAGTCCGTCACCATTTATTATGGTCTGGGTAATCTGCGTGTCGTCCACTTCTCTGCCTACCTTTGACTAATGTGCATAAACATGCTAGACTGGAATGGTGTATGGAACAATGTCACCGGGAACAGGAATGGCAGCAGATAGTGATTTCAGGCAAATCCTGCTTCTGTTTGTTTGAAAATGATGGCCGTATTTTGGTTCACCGCAGACAGGGGTAGAGGCATCACATTGACTGCATTCGCACAAGACATACAGCTCTAACTCAAGGCCTTATAGTGTGGGGTGCTATTGGCTACAACCACAAATCACAGTTGATGTGTGTCCAGGGCATTATGAGCAGTTTAACGTATGGGAATGACATCCTGCGGCCTGTAGCCATACCCTTTCTGCACGACACCCGAGACGTCGTGTTTCAGCAGGACAATGCCCAACTACATGTTGCTGCGTGAACACCTTCCTTCATGTTGTCACAAGATATCAGACTGTTGCCCTGGCCGGCCAGATCACCGGACTTGTTGCCAATAGAAAATATATGGGATATGGTGAAACGACAAGTTTTGCGCTGTTACCCAATGCCAACAACCAAAGATGAACTGTTGACCCAGGTGAAGGCACCATGCATGGCTATACCCCAGGACGCCATTCGTGCCTTATATGCACCGATGCTATCATGCATGGTACAGGTCTGTGAGTGTGTTGACATGGAAGACATTTCATAACAGAATTGTCTTTGTTCACTGTTCCAAATATGTATCTTGTCCACACTCCATCTTCCTCCAATGCTTGCACTTCCTGATGTGTGTTATTATCCTTTTCTATGTGATAATGTAGTGATATGACCAGACGAGTTGGCCATGCGGTTAGAAGCACGCAGCTGTAAGCTGCATCCGGAAGATAGTGGGTTCAAATCCCTCTGTCGGCAGCCCTGAAGATGGTTTTCCATGGTTTCCCATTTTCAAACCAGGCAAATGCTGGGGCTGTACCTTAATTAAGGCAATGGCCGTTTCCTTCCAACTCATAGGCTTTTCTATCCCATCGTCGCCGTAAGACTTATCTGTGTCGGTACGACGTGAAGGAAGTTGTAATAAAATGTAGTGATATGACTGGATGAAATCAGTCACTATTTTGACGTTGTTCAGGCCAAACATTTTAGATGCTTGTAGCATCCATATCAGCAGATGATATTAATAATAATAATAATAATAATAATAATAATAATAATAATAATAATAATAATAATAATAATAATAATAATAATTGTTTCATGTCTCACTAACTACTTTTTTTTGTTTTCAGCGATGTTAATGTGCCAGAATGTTGTCCCTAAGGAGTTCTTTTACATGCCTGTATATCTAGGGACACGGAGCTGGTGTATGTGAGCACCTTCAAATACCATCGGGCTGAACCAGGATCCCACCTGTCAACTTGGGTTCAGAAAGTCAGTGCCTTAACAATCCGATCCCCTCAGCCCTGCAGCTGGTAATTGTGAACTGCACCTTGATCTATCAAATTGCAGCAATACATGCTTTTTGAAGTTTATAGTTGTGACAGCCTGTTTCCTTTGAACTGAGCTCCTTCTCATCATTTGTTAGTCACATCATTTTCTTGCAGTTTGATTTGCTTCTAATGCACTTAGAGTGCCTCATTACTTTTCTCTAGGAGTTGAAGGTATGATTGTAATAGTCTTCACGACTATTCTCCATTACATTGTCATCAATATCTTTCAATACACTGGCCCTTGACTTTTTGGGGGAAATAGTTCATACTCACTTTTTCTTAACAGTTCATGCTGCTCTCAAGATGAAAGCCTTGTACTGCTTGAAGAGCCACCTTCAGGCTCTTTCAGTATATCTGTCCAGCGTAACTTCATGCATTTCTGTGTCTTCCCCATTATATTTCCTCATTATTGTGCTATATAACAAATTTATGAACTCCATACCCTTGACTCCAATTGCAGTTACATATTCAGCATATCACAACTTTGTCTCTAATATTATTGGGAGATACCACAATTTACCACTGAGCTTGAAGAATAGAGAATGATTTTGGTTATTGCATTTAGGTGTTCTTCATTCTTTTGTGCAAATTAAAAGTGAATCTTTTAATGCTTGATTTGTATTTTAGTCTGTAGGCTCCAAACATCTCTGTATTAAATGTCAGGTTTTGAAATTTTGTGAGCTTCCCTGATAAGGTTATCTGTAAGGCTATTAGTATTTCTGTAGAATGTCTTGGAGATGTTCTGTATCATCTTACCTCACAACAGCTTTATTCAGTTGGTGATGTTTATGTGTGACATCATAAAAGTTTGCTTCTCTTTTGTATGGTACTTCCAGGTGTATGAATATCAAGAACTCAGATGAAAGACCATTTTTAGGGAAAGAAGAGAAGGCAATGGCAGGAACATATTCAACAATGATATCAAGGGAAAGAAGTAGGTTTATAAGGTTGTAGAACAAGAAGAGGCTGTTGATGCTGATGGAATCAAAGACCAAATTTTGTGGTCAGAATTCAACAGAGCTTAGGGGTACCTAAATAGGAACAAGTCAGGTGATGCAGGAAATATTGCTTGTTGACACCAAAGCAGACACCAGGGAATAGTTTTGGATATCCTCCACGACGGTGGCCCAAAATTGAAAACATACGCAACTTGCCCACTTGTATACGGAAGCTGACCATATCGATTATCTGGCAGGTCCGCTTCACTTATAATTCATACACCAGGCTTCAAAATTATACATTCAGATACAATAACATTTATTTTATTTTCAAGGACATGGGTGTCTGCTGGCTCAAAGTTGATAGCATGTCGAGTGCAAAACAAAAATGTTAAAATGTTGCTCTGTGGATAAAAATTTTATTTTTACACTCTGGTGTATCAGTAGCAATATTCAACCGTGCATTTAATGAAAAAGTAAAAAAATAAGGTGTGCATTATTGAGCGTGTGCTAGTGTCTGCCTGTGTGACAGCCTTGGACCAGCTGAAATAAGTTTCCCAACAGGCCACCATGGACACCATTGTTTGCTTTATTTTGTTCTCACTTTTGATATTAATTTTGTGTTGAATGCACGGTGGAATGTTGCTACTGAAGCACCAGAGAGTAAAAATAAAGTTTTGGCGCACAGAGCAAAATTTTTGTTTGGCGCTCAAGACATTGAAGGATGTAGGTGAATACTGATACTTGGGTATTAGGTTAACTAACGATGGCAGAAATAAGGAGGACTAGTACAAGCAAGAAAGGCCTTTTGTAAGAAAATAAATTTGCTCACTTCCAATATTGATATAGGAATTAGAAAGATTTTCTGAAATTTTCATCTACAGGATGGCATTTTATAGAAGTGAAACATAGACGAAAATTACCTCAGAGCTCTTGAAATATGGTGTTACAGAAGAACGCTGAAGGTGAGATGGTAGATCGAATTATGAATGAAGAGATTCTGAATTGAACTGGTGAGAGGTGAATGATACGGCAAAATTTGATGAAAAGAAATAGAATGATAGTACACGTCAGACACCCAGGACTTGTTCATTTGAGTTTTGAGAGAAGTGTATGCAATAAAAGTGGTAGGGGTAGACCAAAGTGTGATATGACAGGCAGATTATAGTAGATGTAGGATGCAGTAGTTATGTAGAAATGAACATGTTAGCACAGGATAGGGTGGCACGGAGAGTTGCATCAAATAAGACGACCAATAACCCAAACAATAAAAAACTAAATTTTGTATCTGAAAACTAAGGAAACACAACTAAAGTATATCAATAGAATTACCCGTTTTTAGGCCCCTGTAAACAAACCAGCATCATTATCATCATCACTAGAACTACAGTGGTGGCCAGAGTGAGTAAATTTGATTTAACTTTGGTATTATCGTCGATGTTGAAATATGTATACAATTTAGGAAGTTGAATTTTATAAATCTTACCTCATGTTACATGTAGGAGAAATTGTAGACTTGATGTGGGCTTATGCCCACTTGTTATATTTTGCAGAGAATGTACCACTTACTCTTCTATTACTAACGTCTAAATTCGAACTTTCATTATTGGAGAAGTCTTCCTCGTGAACAGATGTGTCTGTTGGCGCCCGTAAGTCTCAGTTCTCATCAGATGTTGGTGATGCAAACTAGCTTTCTGCATTTATAAAGATGAAATCAGGTGGTGACAGTGTTTTATAAATTTTTGTGTTGAACACAACAGATTTTTAATCTGAGTGTGGAGCATGAAATTGTATGGAAGTGAAACATTCGATAATATCTGGAACAAGGAAGCCTTTGAAATGTCCTGTTATCCCAAATTGTCACAAATAGAGAGATAGTGAAAGAAGTTGATGATTGGAAAACAGTTTGGGAGAAAATGGTCCTCTGATGCTCTGAGCTTTTTCAGTTAGTTCTGAAGGGACATGTAGAGGAACGAATTGTGGGACAATGCTAAGCAAAATATAATGAACAACTTATCAATCAGCCAATAATGATATGCATTTAAGACTGTCACCCAGGTGGCAGATTCCCTATAAATTGCTTATCTAGTCCTTTCTTAATTGTTTTCAAACAACTTGGAAAATTAGAGTATATATTGGATATAGTTGGAAAGATGTTAGTACAGGATAGGGTGTCATGGACAAACATGTGGTCTAGTAACTGGATTTTCATGAAGTTGGTTGTGATTCGAACCTTATCACTGCTTATGGTATTTTTAAAATGTCATGTACCTGTGGTTTGGGTTCCATGTACACTAAAGGTCCTACTGCCATGGCCAGTATATCAACAGTCTAGTAAAACTAGGGTCCTATGGTTAAGATTACAATGTCAACAGTCATGCAAAACTGGAGGTCCTGTGGGGATTATCTCTATATCAACAGTTAGTTAAAACAACAAGATCAATATTTAGTCTATGGAGTGATAATCTAAACAACAACAATAATTATTATGAATTTGTCTGGCTCATGTTTCAGTGCAAGATCAGTGGAAGTGATATACTACTGCAACACCTACTAAATATTTCATTTGTTGTGTGAAATGGCCTTGGAAATAGAGATCAAACAGGAAGCAGTCTGGCTTGAAGGAACACCAAATACTTCACTTGTAAGTATCATTCCAGATTAATTTATGGTAATTATATAACCCTTGACGGTCAAGCAAGTTTTGCTGATTACCGTCAGTATACCATATCTCGGGCCTGACATTTAGAAGAATGTCAAGGAAGACTAGGGCCACGAAGGGCGTCCCAATGAAGGCTGAGTTTCCTTAATGTCTGTTTTTATTTCTGCTACACAATCTATTGTACTCTTCTGAATATGTGACTTGTAGTGCAAATCAGCAGCTCATTATTTTGTTAGGAACATGTCAGTCTGAATATCACCGATGGTATGGCACTGGTGAATTTGATCCTAGTTCAGTACGATAGTATTTGAAGATGCTGAAATATGCTGTTGCCCATGGTGCTGTTGTAGCGCAAACTGAGTTTATGAGTGGCCTATGCGTTGCCATCATTGCTGAAGGCTTTGTCAAGACAGAGAGAAAGGCAGGAGTATTTATGTGGAGTGGGTGGATTGTGTAGTGAAAATGCTCCCCTCTGGGATAGTGAGATGTTCTTCCTAGTTTACAGATGTCATGCCGATTTTTATGTGGTGAAAATGCTGGTTAGGGGCTAACAGCTTGGTATCATTGAACAAGTTGGGATGTCTGCAGTAGGTATGTGATGTCAGGAGCTGCTGGAAACTTGTGTCTGTCCTTTGGCTATGTCAGACGAGATCATGTACCTTCAGTCCAGAGATAAATGGTGTACATATATTGAGTTTCTTTGGAACTTTGGCTATCCTGGCTGTGACATTATGGTGAAAGGCTCTGTTTTTTCTGACTTCCGTTGCTCTTGAGACATGTTCCATCTTGGCTCTGATGGCTCGTGCTATCTCACAGTGAGAGAAATCATTTCTTTGAAAAATATAATGTTGAGTTCTGTTTTAATGGCCTCTGGTCTTTGTTCTGTTGTCCAGAGTGGTTGTTATCTGCACTGAGTGGTGCGAGTCTGATATAAGTACCTGTTGTTGGGTGTGGGCTTGCTATAGACCGTGTGGCTTAACATCCTGTCTGCCCTATTGATCACTAGGACATCAAAGTGGGGGGATAGTTCCATTTTTTTTTCCTCTTTGTGTGTGAAATTATGTTGTCCAGGTGTGTGTTAACTCCTTGATCTTTTTCAGGCTGTGTGGCTGCTCTTACATGCTGCCATCCACATACTGAAATCAGTAGTTAGGTCTCCAGGGTGCTGTGGAGAGAGTTGTCTTTTCAAAGTGTTCATGAACTGGTTCGCTATAACAGGTGTGAGTGGTGGGCCCATAACATCCTTCTCCATCTGTTGGTAAAACTGTCCATTCCAAAGGAAATGGCTTCTAATAACTTCAATGGAAAAGAGTGATCTGGCTATCCAATGTCTGAACTGGCACTAAAAGGACAAGAAGAACCTTGTACTACACAAGAGGTCAGCACTTTCACTGCACATCCCTGCCTTTCCCTTGGCTATCAGTCTGCCTTGAGAAAGCCTGCTGGATTGATGGCAAACATTGGCCACTCACTAACCCAGGGCAAGGCTGAACAGCTCATAGCACCACCGATATCATTAGCACTGGCCGCAAAATTCAAGGAAGCAAGCTACGGAACTATGCCAGCACATGTCAGTAGTTTTACTAGCAGTAAATGAACTCCTGCATAACGACTTCTGGCACCTCAGCATCTTCTAAAACTTTAAAAGTTGTTAGTGTGATGTTCTATAAATAACATGACTTGACAGGAAATGATCTATTTCAAAGTCTGTGAACTATAATGATATGGACGTGGTATTGTGTAAGAGTTGCTAAAAGCTAAAATTCTGCCTTTAACATTACATCTGTTTTAATGATATTTGCTTTACATCCCACTAAGTATATTTTTAATGGTTTTTGGAGCATCTATGTTCTAAAATTGCACAAAAGGCACTAAGCTTGAGGGAGTCTCATTCTTATTTCATTTGTAGTGTGAGGATTTTGTTTCCAAAATCTGGACAGTGTCAAAGTTAAGGATCTCATTAATGTAACTTTATCGGTCGAAGCAAGTTGGATGGAAAAATTGTTGACCTCCATTTTTTCCACTGAAATACGACAACACTGTCCGGCTCCATGGCTAAATGCTTAGCGTGCTGGGCTTTGGTCACAGGGATCCCGGGTTCAATTCTCGGCAGGGTCGGGAATTTTAACCTTAAATGGTTAATTTCACTGGCACGGGGACTGGGTGTATGTGTCGTCTTCATCACGACACGCAGGTCACCTACGGGAGTCAAATTAAAAGACCTGCATCTGGCAAGCCGAACTTGTCCTCGGACACTCCCTGCACTGAAAGCCGTAGGTCATTTCATTTCATTACTACAACACTTGTAAGCATGACCACATCATCTGGCTGTAAATATTAATAGCTAAAATAACATTTCTCAATATTCTTGACAGAAGAAAAGATGTTAGGACAGTAAGCTTATTACTATTGGTATTAGATTAAGAAGTCACATCATGAGAACTGTTGGACGTCTGCAGCTGGTTTTGGAATGAAAGCTGAAACAAAACATAGGCAGTGAGAGACAGGGAACTATTTCTGGTGGGAGTAAGCCAATACTTGCATATGACTAGCAGATTAGAGTAAGTGTAATGCACAATAGTTACTTTGAAAAGAAGAAGGTTGAGCAGATACATTGGCGTGGAAAACAGTAGTGGACAGGTGATCCTATCGCAGTATGAATGATGACAATATTATTATTAGAACATAGTTCTAGTAAATGTAGGCAATTCTAGAGCTTGGAATCTGTTACTTTAAATTGTGACATGTGATTGTCATGGTCATGGCACTCAACTGCAATGTTTAGCTTCATAGTCCTTAATTGGCATTGTACATGTGTGGGGCAACTGTGAACCTTCCAGCATACATCCTATTACTTTCTACCTTTGGGTTCCTTTTGGTGTCATACTGTGAAAGATGCTCATAGTGTTTAATAGTAGTAATATAAATGAGTAAATATGTAGACATGTTACATGTAATATTTCACAAAATAGTACAATATATACTCCAAGGGAATGAACAATGTTTTATATTATAGTACAGTCATGACTTTTAAGAGCATATTTTTTTATAGATTGTTGAACTTTTGTCTGTTAGCATATACATTGTTTAATGACAATTAATTCTAATCTAATGAAGGCATAATATCAGAGTTCAACTTCACTGACTCACCTTTAACTATAATTTCTATATCATGTCTTTTGATATTCATTATTTATAATTGCATGTGTGCTGGTGAGTAAGCTTTGTATTTGTTTATATAGGGATTAGAGTAACAACAAGCACAGAAAGACATATTACAGATTTATATTTGATTACTACTTTGGAGCATTGTCTTTGTGCCATATGATTACTTCTAAGGTTTGAAGGTATTTAATCAAATTCTTGCCTGGATTGAAATCATTTAATTACTGAAGTCAAGTTCAGTAAGTAACAAACTAACAAACTATAAGGAATATTCAGAGAATGGACAGTAAATGAAGTGCTGATTCTGAAACAGAATATTCAGAAAGAGAGGTCAAACCTGAAATCAACCCAACCTGGTGAAATCAAATATTCGGCATGAAGAGTACACCCTTTAGTAAAGAAAACAAACTGCTAGTGCCGATACTGGGAAAAAACAAAACAATTGACAGGTTTCTATTTTTGCTTCATAACAGTTTTTTGGAATTTGTTTTTCATGGAAGGATGTTAATGTCAATGAACTAAAGACACTTTTGGGTTTGCTGATTCATACAGGAACATAGCGAATGTGCAGACTCCAAGATTATTGGAAAATTAACAGGCTTTCCAACGTTCCTGTGTTTTGTCAGTTATATGAGCCAAGATCATTTTCTACTTATATTATGATGCCTACACTTTTCCCCGGCTACCAATGATGCCAAATTCCAGTCATTAGACAGGCTGCAAAAGTTGAGACAAATTATTGATTTTTAAACAATAAAATGTCTAGCATTTATTACCCTTCACAGGAACTGTCCGTTGATGAAGCTATGGTACTTTGACAGGGTTGCTTAATTTTCAACCAGTATAGAAGGGGGAAACAGCATAAGAAAGGCATAAAATTTTATGCTCTAAATGAACCTGAGGGCATCACTTTCAAATTTATTGTGTATGCCCGAGCCAAAGACCAGTTGTCTGGGGAAGGACACTCGACAAAAGTGGTCATTCATCTTTTGGAGCAACTTCTGAATAATGGCCATTCAGTGTTAATGGACAATTATTATAATCATTTTGCCCCAGCATCTAAACTGCTTTTAAAAAAAGTAATAAATTTTTTTTATTTGTATTGAACTGAGATTACAAAGCTTCAAAAAGTTTTAGGGTCCACCTTTTTCAATACTATACAATTTGTTGTCTAGCTCTAATTACAACATATTATGTTTATTCAGAACGAGTTTTGACGCTATTTTGCGTCATCATCAGCTGGACAAAGGCTTTAGCAAACTGCAATCATATTAACATTATAAGCATTAACATTTTCACAAGATGAAATCTTATGATATTGCACTTAAAATGACTACATATAGAAAAATACAATGTTAGTCCTTCCTTTGTCAACAAGTCGAAGACTTGCGGGTCCAATGTACCTAAATATTTAAAACCATGTACGATCATGACTGCAAGTACTTGAATAGTGTCCTTGTTTGGCAGTATTGTTCCATGTATTGAGCCTGGTGAGGTGGGACCATACAAATGAAGTCCTTAAGATGTTGACAAGAACTACGTTTTCCAGTTCAAATGCGGAACCTGTCAATAATGAGAAGCATATACTAGTTATAATGTTGTGGAGGGAGAAGATAGTGTCTTGTAATGTAAGGGTTTATAAGACTCACCTCAAGAGGCCGTTGACCGAACGAAGCATATTGAAGCATTGTGAGTAGTGATAAGCTTGAGTCAAGTACCCGCGGCGGGATGGGACACGAGAGGGGCGGAAGGGGTAAGTGGGGGAAGAGACCGAGGAGCAGTAGTGTGAGGGGGATCTGCAGGACGTTGCGGAAGAATGGAATAACGAGAAAAACTATTACGCATAGCACGAAAAACCAAACTTTTGCCTGGAACCTGTACGTTTTAAAAAAGTGCAGTGAAATGGCGTATGGCTTTTGGTGCCAGGAGTGTCCGAGGACAAGTTCGGCTCGCCAGATGCAGGTCTTTTAAATTGACTCCCATAGGTGACCTGCGCATCGTGATGATAAAATGATGATGAAGACGACACATACAAAATTAACCGATTAAAGTTAATATTTCTGACCCTGCCGGGAATCGAACCCGGGACCCCTGTGACCAAAAGCCACCATGCTAACCATTTAGCCGTGGAGCCGGACAAAAAAATGCAATGAAATGAAATGGCGTATGGCTTTTAGTGCTGGGAGTGTCCGAGGACAAGTTCGGCTCGCCAGTTGCAGGTCTTTTGAGTTGATTCCCATTGGCGACCTGTGTGTCGTGATTAAAATTCCCGACCCTGCCGGAAGTCGCACTCGGGACCCCTGTGACCAAAGGCCAGCACGCTAACCATTTAGCCATGGAGCCAGAAAGAAAATGCAATGGGGAAATCAAATAGAACTTTTAGTCTTCTGGAAATCTCATTTAAGTCAAGATTTGAATTGAAATATTGATCCGAGTGTATATAACATCATTCTGTAGCATCAAGCAAAGATCCGTTACCTAAAATCTCCAGTATCTCAATGTCTTGTTACTATTCTGGTAACTATTCTTTCAATGCTGTTCATAGGTAGGTCGAACTTCTTCCAGAATTCCATGAACAACGCAGGTATTTTGCCACAAGCGCCAACCATTAGGCCGATAATCTCTACTTCATTCAGCTGGTATTTATCTGTGTAGAATGGAACAGTGGGTGTGTAGATATTCTGCTTTTCAAGATGGACAGTAGGTTGGCCGACATGGTGCTCGAATCAGATGGTCGGATCGATAATGAAGCCTTTCTTATCGTTATCTTTAAAGGCAGTTATGTCAATTCGTCTTGTACTCCCTGCTGTAGACAAACCGTGGACTTCTTCATGTACACGAAAATTTTTGCTACGGATTCTTCTGCGATCATTGATCTTGTGGTGATGTGAATTTCTCAGTACTTCGCCGTAGGGGCAAGAACCCAAAATGTGAGCCAGTGTTTCTTTCTCTCCGTTCTGTGTTCTGCCCAGGATAGTTCGTACTGCAGAAATATTTGATATCATCTTGATTGCCTCTCGCCATTCGCTACAAGAAAGTCCCTGGTGATGCCTGATCCAATTATTTGTCGGAGTGTACTCTTTATATAACTCTACACCAATCCCCTTCTGAGGCAAAGAGCACCAAGTTGCCATTTCACGACTTTGTAGTTCTTACAGGTAACTATTCATTTTGGTTCCATATTGAAGATGACGTATATCACAAATATAATAATATTTATAGATCCACCTGTTCAATACAATACAGAACAATCCACTATTTCATGTGGTTAAAATTTATACATGTAAGTAAAGTAATTAAAGTAAATGTTGCAAAAGCCTTTTGACTAGGTTTATCTTTAAGTAATGCAGTTCGTGGGCAAAGTCTAAATTTGTTGATTATACGTTCGATGAAATCTTCTTTAAAGCCATTAGTCTTAATGAATGGTGTTCAACTCCTTGTTTAAATTGGACTTTGACATGGGGATCCTAAAAGCGCGAACTACCAGGCTGTTGGAAGTGGCGCTTTTTTGGTTCTGTGGGTGCACCGAGTCCTGCCTTATAGTAACAGCTGTTTGCTTAGGATTTCTAAAAATATTGTATGTGCAAGAGAAATTAAGTCTGTTAATAGTTAAGGCCGAAAAATTAATTGACTTATTTTTTTCCGATTCCAAATTAAACTTTATATATGGATCTATACTACTGAGACTTTTGAGAGTAGCAGTCACGTCTGTGACACGTTTGTCCAGAATTACAAACGTATCATCCACATACCTAGACCAAGATTCTATGTTATCGAATTTGTTGCCGTTCTCTATAACGGTGTCCTCTGAAAATCCAAATAAATTTTGGCCAAAATCCCCAAGGCCAGTGACGCCATCGCTAACCCATCCTATTGATAAATGACTTTGTCAAAGACAGAGTAGTTATTATTTATTTGTTTAAGGCTGAGAAGGGCAACACAATGGTCATTATGCATAGGACTGATTACATCCAAAATACAAACAAGTGTTTTGACTATGACACCTTTTTAGTAACCAAGAACGGTCCAACACAATTATTTCAACATTAATTAAAACAAACGTTAAAGAATGCACCTTTCTCTTCACTGAACAGGAGAAGCATAAATTAATATATATGAACCCGGGCCTACCAACAGCAAAAGCACTTCCTAAAATCCACAAGGCCAGAGTCTCCATTTGACCCATAATAAATTACAGACCCAGCCCCCTATATAAATTGGCTCAGTTTATCCAGAAATTTCTTAGACAACATTATAGATTCGCCGCAAACAAGTCTATAAAGAATACCATACAATTGGTCAATAAATTAAACAACTTTGAACAACAGGCCCATCACACTATACATTCATTTGACATTGTTAATATGTTTCCAAGTATTAAAACTAGTAAGCTGTTTCCTATCATTAATAAGAATTTAAAGACTTACAGTCACCTGAGTGAACTTGAAATACAAGAATTCATGAGTATACTAAAAATGCTTAAAAATTATAACTACTTTGTCTTTGACAAAGTCATTTATAAAGAGGATGGATTAGCAATGTGGTCACTGGCCTCGAGGATTTTGGCCGAAATTCAGTTGGATTTTTTAGAGGACACCGTAATAGAGAACGGCAAGAAATTCGTTAACGTACAGTTTTGGTCTAGGTATGTGGATGATACGTTTGTAAATCTGGATGAACGTGTCACTGACACAACTGCTACTCTCGAAAGTCTCAATAGTATAGACCCATATATAAAGTTTAATTTGGAATCAGAAGAGAATAAATCAATTCACTTTTTGGACTTAACTATTAACAGACTTAATTTCTCTTTCACATGCAATATTTTTAGAAAACCTATGCAAACAGCTGTTACTATAAGGCAGGATTCGGTGCACCCACAGAACCAAAAAAGGGCCACTTACAACAGCCTGGTAGATCGCACTTTTAGGATCCCCATGTCAAAGGCCAATTTACACAAGGAGTTGAACACCATCTGCTCAATAGACAAGACTAATGGCTTTAAAGAATATTTTATAGAACGTCAATCAATCAATACTGATCTGCATTTAGGGCAGTCGCCCAGGTGGCAGATTCCCTATCTGTTGCTTTCCTAGCCTTATCCGAAATGATTTCAAAGAAATTGGAAATTTATTGAACATCTCCCTTGGTAAGTTATTCCAATCCCTAACTCCCCTTACTATAAATGAATATTTGCCCCAGTTTGTCCTCTTGAATTCCAACTTTATCTTCATATTGTGATCTTTCCTACTTTTATAGACGCCATTCAAACCTATTCGTCTACTAATGTCATTCCACGCCATCTCTCCGCTGACAGCTCAGAACATACCACTTAGTCTAGCAGCTCTTCTTCTTTCTCTCAATTCTTCCCAACCCAAACATTGCAACATTTTTGTAACGCTACTCTTTTGTCGGAAATCACCCAGAACAAATCGAGCTGTTCTTTGGATTTTTTCCAGTTCTTGAGTCAGGTAATCCTGGTGAGGGTCCCATACACTGGAACCATACTCTAGTTAGGGTCTTACCAGAGACTTATATGCACTCTCCTTTACATCCTTACTACAACCCCTAAACACCCTCATAACCATGTGCAGAGATCGGTACCCTTTATTTACAATCCCATTTATGTGATTACCCCAGTGGAGATCTTTCCTTATATTAACACCTAGATACTTACAATGATCCCCAAAAGGAACTTTCACCCCATCAACGCAGTAATTAAAACTGAGAGGACTTTTCCTATTTGTGAAACTCACAACCTGACTTTTAGCCCCGTTTATCAACATACTATTGCCTGCTGTCCATCTCACAATATTTTCGAGGTCACGTTGCAGTTGCTGACAATCTTGTAACTTATTTATCACTCTATAGAGAATAGCATCATCCGCAAAAAGCCTTACCTCCGATTCCACTCCTTTACTCATATCATTTATATATATATAAGAAAACATAAAGGTCCGATAACACTACCCTGAGGAACTCCCCTCTCAACTATTACAGGGTCAGACAAAGCTTCACCTACTCTAACTCTCTGAGATCTATTTTCTAGAAATATAGCAACCCATTCAGTCACTCTTTTGTCTAGTCCAATTGCACTCATTTTTGCCAGTAGTCGCCCATGATCCACCCTATCAAATGCTTTAGACATGTCAATCGCGATACAGTTCATTTGACCTCCAGAATCCAAGATATCTGCTATATCTTGCTGGAATCCTACAAGTTGAGCTTCAGTGGAATAACCTTTCCTAAAACCGAATTGCCTTCTATCGAACCAGTTATTAATCAACAAGTTTAGACATCGCCTACAAACCACGTTACTTAAAGATAAACCTAGTCAAAAGGCTTTTGCAATGTTTACTTTTAATAAGGGTGTGTATATATATATATATAGGTTTACAAATTTTTTCAAAAAGCATAACATCAAGGTCTCTTCGTACTGATAATAGAAACACTGAAGTATTGCATAATTGAACCTCAATTAATAGATCCAATCCTTATTCCGATTCAGGTATATAGGTTTCAATGTAATGATTGTTGCTGCACTTACCTTGGACAAACTGGACGCAACTTCAAGATTAGATGTACAGAACATATTAATGCTGTAAGGTATAACAGATATTCCACTGTAGGCCAGCATGTACGTGAACTAAAACACAAATTCACAAGTATAGAGCAAGACATTGAGATACTGGAGATTTTAGGTAAGGGATCTTTGCTCTATGCTACAGAATGTTGTTATATACACTTGGATCAATATTTCAATTCAAACCTTAATTTAAATGAGATTTCTGAAGATTTCCTCATTGCATTTTTAAGAAACATACAGGTTCCAGGCAAAAGTTCGGTGTTTCGTGCTATGCGTAATAGTTTTTCTTGTTATTTCATTCTTCCGCAACGTCCCGCAGATCCCTCTCACACTACTGCTCCTCAGTCTCTTCCCCCACTTACCCCTTCTGCCCCTCTCCTGTCCCTTCCCGCCGCGGGTACTTAACTCAAGCTTATCACTACTCACAGTGCTTCAATACGCTTCGCTCGGTCAACAGCCTCTTGAGCATTACAGGACACGATCTTCTCCCTCCACGACATTATAACTAGTATATGCTTCTCATTATTGACAGGTTCCGCATTTGAACTGGGAAACGTAGTTCTTGTCAACATCTTAAGGACTTCCTTTGTATGATCCCACCTCACCAGGCTCATTACACAGAACAATACTGCCAAACAAGGACACTATTCAAGTACTTGCAGTCATGTTTCTTAGGATCGTACATGGTTTTAAATATTTAGGTACATTCAACCCGCAAGTCTTTGACTTGTTGAGAAAGGAAGGACTAACATTGTATTTTTCTATATTTAGTCATTTTAAGTGCAATATCATATCATAACATAACTTAAATATAATGTCATGTCTATAATATGACACATGTTGCAAATGTAAATTACTGTTGTTTGGTTCACTTCACATGGCAAGCATGAATGTATTGCCAGTTTAAATCATTTGATTTTGAGATCTACTGTATAGTTTCAGTTAGTAACTAGTCATTCCTCAAAGTTACATAAAAAACAATAATACAAATTTATTAACTGGTTAGGTTAAGGGTGCATTAACCAGATATCAAATGCTAATATGTTAAAGAAAAAGTTATACAAAATTAAGTTACCACTGAGTCCAAGCAATAGTTATAACATAGCAAAAAATATCTTTTCAAATTGTTAATATATTCTTGTGAATATTTTATCATGTCACTAAAAACCATGTTCAGTGAACTGAGCGTCTGCTCTTACAATCTTGTAAGTATTCTTAACAGTTAGAATTAATCACTTTTATAGATTACCTTAATCTTTTATTAGTAACTTTTCAAATTAAAATGTAAAATTTTTGTCAAATTCTGTCATTAAAGCAATTTCACATTTTTCTTTCTTTTCTAGGATTCACATGTAAATAACATTGCTGAAAATGACAGTATCATAAAGGTTGAGCCCCAGACTTCATTTATTCCAAAGGTAGAGACTGATGCATTAAACCCTAGAACTGGAGACAGCATAACAGCGGTAAGTTCAATTGTGAGAAAGAAAATTTCATCACTTTTCTTGGTGTTTCTTCTCAGATGGAATGTGTTTTGCTGCATGATTTTTTAAATAATTCTCCTCTTCTTTTGACAGTTTTATTTTCAGCCTATGAACATAAAATAAACTAAACCATCACTCTTCAAAGAAATTAGTAGTGAAAGGAACACAGTTCCTGCTCTAAGAAATGATGGTGGTTGTACCTTTCATCATGTCTTAATGAATGTGCCACAGATGCACATGACACTGTAAGGGAATCGATTAACGTAGGTTGCTGTGTGTTTCTTTGAGTGATATTATGTCATTAGTACTCTTTTGAGATGTTGGAGAATTGGAAGTTCTTTGGGTATGAAACTGTCCAGACTTCATCTATGTTGATTGCTGTAACCTATCAGCTGACATTTTAGCACTTCGTATGTGTAATCAATGGAAGCAGAGGCATCAAACCAATCTCAGACTGCCACTGATACCACTTTATATCAATAGAACACAATGTTGAAACCTTGTTGCCAACTCCCTTGTACACATTCAGCATGTGATTAAGCTTAACATACTTGATGAAAATTGGCTCAAAATGTATCCTGGTAATATTAATTGCACTGACAATTCTGTGACTTCTACAAGGGTAGTGTTCATTGGAAACAAGGGCAAAATTAGCAGTAAGAACAGTATTAGAAGAAGAAGAAGGTTAAATTAATGGTTAAAAATCAAGTAATACCACTTATTGGCACAATGGATAAGTTCTGCTAATTCTGTTTCCAGTTCATTGGCAGTCTTATTTATTTATGCCTTTAGAACTGGCGAAATTAAGGCCCTTGGCCCTCTCTTACAGTTAACCACATTCTATGCTAAAGGTTAACCTTTACCACTCATGTGTCGGGTGAGGCCCGACATTACGATATTCCTGTTCCCAATATAAATGGTCCGTTATTGGACATTATAAATTTTCCAGCTAACTCATTCTTGGTTGCCAGCGTTTCGCCCTCGTGTGCTAGGTTGGGCTCATCAGTTGGTACCTAGCACACCTACCAATACGCTGGCTAGTGCATACCGTGGAGGCCACTGCATAGGCTAACTGGAGCCACCAGCAGTGCCAATGTACTTAGAGACTTTGTCTCGTTACCAAAAATTGATGCCTGCTTGGCCATCAGATGATATAGATGTTGATTCCCATAGGGAATCTGAAATATTTGTCCTGAATGAGTAAATTTATAATACCAATATAAATGGTCCGTTATTGGACATTATAAATTTTCCAGCTAACTCATTCTTGGTTGCCAGCGTTTCGCCCTCGTGTGCTAGGGTTAGCCTACGCAGTGGCCTCCACGGTATGCACTAGCCAGCGTATTGGTAGGTATGCTAGGTGCCAACTTATGAGCCCACCCTAGCACATGAGGGCGAAACGCTGGCAACCAAGAATGAGTTAGCTGGAAAATTTATAATGTCCAATAACGGACCATTTATATTGGTATTATAAATTTATTCAGGACAAATATTTCAGATTCCCTATGGGAATCAACATCTATATCATCTGATGGCCAAGCAGGCATCAATTTATGGTAATGAGACAAAGTCTCTAAGTGCATTGGCACTGCCGGTGGCTCCAGTTAGCCTACGCAGTGGCCTCCACGGTATGCACTAGCCAGCGTATTGGTAGGTGTGCTAGGTACCAACTTATGAGCCCACCCTAGCACACGAGGGCGAAACGCTGGCAACCAAGAATGAGTTAGCTGGAAAATTTATAATGTCCAATAACGGACCATTTATATTGGTATTATAAATTTACTAATTCAGGACAAATATTTCAGATTCCCTATGGGAATCAACATCTATATCATTCCTGTTCCCGTCGCATGTCGGGGGAGACCCGACATGGCATTTTATCGCTCACCGCTGATCTGCCGTCTCTTAGCCGACAAAATACACGATGATATACTGTACTGCCATCTTTTGGTTCCACGTGGACTTTGTAGAATCCAGATACTATTTGACAGTCAGTCAAAAATCTATTATTTAGATGGCAGTGTAGCCGTCAGCTGTCCTCTCACACACATGAAAGCTCAAGCGATAGTAAACAAACATGGTCACCATGTGCTCTTTTAGTCATATATATGTTGTATATGACAGGCAACACACAAAACCACAGTATTTTCGCACCTCTGCTCCTAATGAATATATCTAATGGCATTTCACGATGCCTAAAAGTGAACTGGCGATGGTCGGTTTGTGTACCGTAACCCAACATGTACCTGATGCTGACGGCTGGCACAATTATAAATCAACAGATTCATATTTCAAGAAATTGCCGTTTACAGTGGTTTCAGCCTATGAACTACCGCGAGGTATGAAAACAGAGACTGAATAGAGTTTTTCAATTGCTTTTTAGTGATAATTTGTGATAACTGTAATAATAATAATAATAATAATAAAAATAAAGCGAAATAATTTGTCTTAAATTCCACATATTGCTTTTATTTGCTCCAGTATAACTTGCTGTAAACGTGTATAGCGTCATTTAAAAGCAAGTGCTATCTCCAAACTAGTGAAAGATAAAAATGTACATTTAAAATACGAGTAGTAGAGGCAACACAGAGAACTTTAAATCGAGTTTTTTTTGTACAAATTAATAAGGTGATGATTATGAGCACGATGATGTGGAGACAGCTTTCAACAATCTGCTTTGAAAAAGGGGGTGTATGATAACATATCAACAACATTATGTCTGTAAGTAGATGACAGTGTGTGATAATGATGATTCTAACAATATTTAAAAACAAGAAAGTTTCGACATACGCCATTGATCCTAGAGTTAGTTTGGAAATTAATGCTCTTCATAACTTAGTGCATCTTTATACAAGTAACTTATGAATATATGTAAGTACTACATCATTCATTCTGTGCATTCTTACAACCTGGCTACAAACTTAGAGAAAATCCCAGCAAGATCTCAAAGTGACTAATGTTGTGCAGTTACTAATTCTCAATGGGAGAGCATTCCATAAACTGACACCAGACACTTGGAATGAATGGTTATACACTGAACAATTTCTGGATATAGCAAGAGAGGTGTTGGAAGGAGCGTAATGATCATAAGTGGAGGAGAGGTGAGGTACTGCGGAGTTGCTTCATTTAAAAGTTGGAAAATGAGTATAGCAATGAGTAAATATCTCATTCACTTAATCTTTCCTTGCTTTATATTTTTTATTTATAAGCTGCTTTATGTTACACTGACGTAGATAGGTCTTATGGCAAGGATGGGATAGGAAAGGGCTAGGAGTGGGGAGAAAGCAGCTGTGGCCTTAATTAAGGTAGCCCCAGCGTTTCTCTGTTGTGAAAATGGGAAACCATAGAAAACCATCTTCAGAGCTGTCGAGAGTGGGATTCAAACCCACTATCTCCCGTATGCAAGCTCCCAGTTGCGTGCCTCTTTCCGCATTCCCAACTTGCCCGATGCTTAATTTTAACCAGCCGAGTGTCTTGTAATAGGGGTAACATACGGTATACAAATACATTATTTAAAAAATAAACTGGATGCAAGAGTTCATTGCTTTCTGCAATTTCTTTATTAGTTCCTAGGTAGCATCAGCTAACACAACATTTGTGTATGGGTAGCACAAGTGTCTGAATTACTCTTATTTTCATAGTGTTTGGAAGAGACGGCGGGTTAATTCTGAGCAGGTGAAGTGAAGCATATACTTTCCTGCAAGTATCAGTTATTTCTTCATTCAAGTCTAATGTTTCATTTATAATGATCCCAAAGTTTTTTACAGACTTTTGCAATGGTATTACCACACTGTTGATTATAAGTGGGGATGGAGGTATTTCTTTTAGTATGGCTATAGTTCTTGCATGTCCTATAATTATTGCCTGTCTCTTAATTGGATTAATTAAAAAGAATTCACTGGCATAGTAGTTGATTAGGTTTATATTGGTATTTATTTGTGGAATGACAGTATCATTATCTTGTGTTTTGAAGTGGATATATAGATTTGTAGGTTATCTGTATAGAGTTGGTGGATACATTTATGTAAATGGTTAGGGGAACATGTTTTGTAACGTCTGGTATGTGAATGTTAATTTGGTAGGCGGGCTTTCAATGGTCATACAGCATACCTTGAGACCTTAGCTACTCAGGGTATGTCAAATTGAAGTTACACTATATCTGTAGGCATAGCCATGCATTAAACTGTCAGGTGACCCCTCAAAACAAAGTGAATAGCTGTGCGTCTGTGTGTCATTGTGAGGTACACAGACTACTGCGGTCACTTGAGCACATTGTACGTAAACCAGCACATCCCACGAGATATCTTAACGAGGTTCAAGTCGCAAGGGTTGTCATTTTGATCCAGGAAGGATAAACTTTTCGTCATGTTGCTGTGGATCTCAATGTCTCTCCATCAGTTATTCACCGCTTGTGGAATCACTACAGTGAGACAGGCCAGTTCACAAGGAGGGTTGGACAAGGTCGTGGACACATGACAACCCCACAGGATGACCAATATCTGACCATCTGTGCATTGCGACATCATTCAGCAACTGCCAGAGAACCACAGGAGGGTCACAGGTTAAGAGAAGTGTCCTTACGACCCAGACATCCTGTTCGAGTGCCCCATTTAACACGTCAACATCACACAGCTTCACCTTCTGTTTACCTGTACCAACGTCAAATGGCAACTTCGCCAATGGCGACTTGTGTTGTTCACAGGTGACTCCAGATTTTTGCTGATTCAGCATGATAGACGTCAACATGTATGGAGATGCTGTAGTGAGCAGTACATGCCAAATGTTTTCCAGGAAGGTGACCGATTTGGACAAGGTTCTGTGATGGTGTGCGGTAGCATCAGTTTTGATGGCTGTATGGATTTTGTCGTCGTCCGTGGTAATCTTACCGCTGCAGTGTACTTCAAGCAGATACTGCTACAGCATGTGTTGGTTGCTGCATAGGGTGTTAGCCCTGAATTTGTACTCATGCACGACAATGCCAGGGCTCATGTAGCGTGCATCACCAGAGCTGCCTTGAAAGAACTGGAAATTCAAGAGATGGAATGCCCAGCAGTGTGTCCTGACCTTAATCCCATCAAGCATGTGTGGAATAGGCTTGACAGAAGTGTTCGTGGGTATCCTGTTCCACCACAGACTCTCCAAGACCTCTAACTGGCTTTCATTAAAGAATGGGGCCTAATACTGCAATGTGACCTCCGTTGACTTATACAGAGCATGCCACGTACGTGCCAAGCTGTGATAAATGCTTGTAAAGGATATACACCATACTGAAGCTCTCCAACTGTGGTCAAAATCCACCCTGGAGGACTCTTACCTCTTTTTCGCCCCTATTTGGATATTTCTGTTTATGTTCTGAAAATGATTGCAAATTCATTGGACTTCATTTGTATACGTCAGCGGTGAAGAATGAAGGTTTAGTTGGTAATATACCTGGGTGTGAGGTATTGTTTTGTGGAGCATGGCATACGTTCAAAAACATGTTCCCCTAATTTTTTTGAACTGTGTATAATGAATAAGTAGCAGATGTCAAAGGACAGAACCCTGCTGGACACCTGTAATTTTACTCTTGAGCTCTGATGTTTTATTGCCTAACACTACATGAGGTGTGAGAAGAACTGTTGTACTGCAGTCGAGCTTAGTGTTTAGTATTAGTCACATCCTCTCTCTCGACATTATCCTTGTAACCAGCAATCTTTACATACTGCTGACTGAATACTTCTGCCTTTTGAAAATCCTCGCATACACACTCCCCTTGTTCATTAATGATTCCTAGATTGTCCTTTTTGTAACCTATTTCTGCCTTAAAGTACCTATACATACACTTCCATTTTTCACTAAAGTTTGCATGGCTGCCAATTATGCTTGCCATCATGTTATCCTTAGCTGAATTCTTTGTTAGATTCAATTTTTTAATAAGTTCCTTCAATTTCTCCTTACTTCCACAGTCATTTCTATCTCAATTTTTTCCAACCTGCACCTCCTTCTAAGTCTCTTTAATTCTCTGTTATAATATAGTGGTTCTTTACCATTTGTTACCACCATTAAAGGCACAAACCTGTTTTCACATTCCTCAACAATTGCTTTAAACCCATCCCAAAGTTGGATTGCATTTTCATTTACCATTTTCCACCAATCATAGTTGCTTTTTAAAAACTCCCTCATGCCTGTTTTATCAGCCATATGGTACTGCTTAATTGCCCTACTCTTAATACCTTCCTTTCTATCACATGTATTTTTAACTACGACAAAAACAGCTTTGAGATCACTAATACCATCGATTGCATCAGTTTCTCTATAGAGCTCATCTGTTTTTACCAGCACCACATCCAGAATATTCTTCCCTCTAGTTGGTTCCATCACTTTCTGAATAGGTTGCCTTTCCCATATTAACTTTAATGCCATTTGGTGGTCATGCTTAATGTCATACGCATTACCTTCCCAATTGATATTTGGTAAATTGAGATCACCTCCTACAATAACATTCCTTTCCGTATCGTTTTCCACATAGCGGATTATCTTATCAAATAATTCTGAATCAGCGTCAGCACTACCCTTTCCTGGTCTGTGCACTCCAGAGACATCAAGTTGCCTATTGTTTTTAGAGATGAGCCTTATACCTAGAATTTTACGTCTGTGATCTTTAACTTTTTGATAGCTTACAAATTCTTCTTTCCCCAGAATTAATACTCCCCCTCCTACCATTCCTATCCTGTCTCTACGATACACACGCCAGTTCCATGAGAATATTTCTGCATCCATTATATCATTTCTCGTCCATGATTTAACTCCTATTATGATATCTGGTAAGTATATATATGTATCAAATTACTTTATGCTATTCAACACTAACAATTTTATGTCATCCCTACTTGACTTCCAGATCCCTGTACCCGTATCACCATTCCCTAGACCACCCCGTTTCCTTGAATGTACCACCCTCCAATCCTTTTAAACAAATTTCCAAACTTGTATGAACCACTGTGGTTTAAATGAAGGCCGTCTGACAATAAGCTTCTGTCCAACATCAGCCAGATTGTGCGAATCCAAGCAAGAAAAATTATGGAAAATGCATGCCCATTTCCAGACTTTGAGGAATGTAATCTGAAAGAACGACAACTTTCCCTTATTTCCACATCCATTTATCTCTATTATTTGATCTTTGTCACAATTCTTCATTACTTGCAACATGAGATACCATATCAGTATGTATGAAATATAATGAAATGAAAAGGATGTGATTATAAAAAAATGGAAAGTGATTTAAAATCAACCAACAGCATATCATAAGGTGAAGAAAAAAATATTTAAAATGTCAATTACTACTAAAAATATTGTGAACAGTTGGCCACATGTGTGACTTTTCTTTGAACACTGCTTCAGGTCATCTTCAGTAGAAGTTCTTCATAGTGCGGTATAGCTCATGGCTTCACATTGCACTATAACATACCTGTAAAAATGATACACTATCCGTCTTACTAGTAACTTGTATACAAGGTTTATACACTGTTTATGTGAAATTCGTTACTAATAAACCATGTATAAGCCTCCTGGGTATACATCTGTTATAGTTGTTCATTGAATTGCTTATACACACCAGGGCCCTTGTATAAGCGATGTATAGCAGCGGGTAGCAAAAAAAGAAACGAGTGAGCAGTTTATTTTCGTGGTATTTACTGTGTGCAGTAATATAATCTTGGTGAAATATTTGACTTATCCATTTAACATTGAACACACATTGAAAGAAAGGACAATAACGTTTTTGATCTTCGCGATATTTTAAACCTAGAAGACATACACCATTCAGAGTTTATGGAGGCCAGATATCTTCATAAAGTAAAACACTTTAAAGAGACAGAATGACAATGAATTAACTATAAAAGAAGTGATGATTGAGCATATTTTTGTGTAATAATGTGTTACTGCATAGTAGACTTTTGAAATTGTGAGTTTATTATACATAATCTGCCTCTACAAGGATCTTTCTGTAATTTGAGTGTAAAAAGTACATATTCCTTGACAAAAAATGGTAATATGATTTCATACTTTTTAGTTGAATACACAGATATTTGATGTATAAATGGCTAATAGAAACTTTTTTGATCAAACCTTTCCTTTAGCTACAAAACAGTTCTTCCGTTCTCCTGAAAAGTAAGGTTTTTGGAATGTGTACACTTTTTAACTCAGCAATTCCATTACAATTGCTTATGTTTTCCATACTATCCCAGTTAGGAGCTCGTGATCTTTTCTTAAGCTTTTCCGTTTCTTTCGTGGCATTTATTACACATGCAAGCTGAAGAAATGTTGATATCAATATTAGCCAATTTCCAGCTCTCTCACTTTGTGTTGCCACTGCCATTTTGATATGGCATGCTACTGAGCAACTTTCTGGAAAGTTCTGCTGGTAGATAACCAGCAGTTGTGATCATAAAGGCGGCGAACATGCCAAATGCGTCGCTGAACTGCAGGCAGAGATTCCTATGACTTGGAACAAGTGTAAACATGCTGTATAGTAATAAGTGCATATACCACATTTATTAGTAAGAAAAATGTACAATGCTTATACAGGGTTTATTCACTGTATAACTATACAAGTGTTAAATAACTGCATAAGGACTTTTTTTAGTTAGATGGCATAGGTATTAAATAAGGTGTCTTCACCAATCGAGACAAAATTATGTCTTACAAAATACATTTTAATTCATTTCCTTACTCTAATGAAAATATGTAATATAAAAATATAATATAACTTACTTTTGTGTATGAGAGATTAAATGTAAATTACTGATTCTGTTATATAATATAAAATGAAGAAGCAGCACTCCACTCTTCTCTCCGATCAGTACACATTCCCATTGATCCACCTACTTCTTCTCACCTCTCCATCAAAGAGCCTACAAAATTTTGCCTTCCGCAGCCCCTCCACCTAGCTACCATTCCAGACACAGCTGCTGAAAGTAATAGATGACAGCAGCTAAGTATAAAAAATTTTCCACAATTTACGAAAGTGACAGTAGATGACTAATGTGTTCATTATTTGTCCATAGTCCATAACATTGACCAGTTTGCATAATGTAAACATATAGTACATATATGCATATGGTTTAACACAATGTGATAGAACCTGAGGATGTTCTTGTAGTACAGTATATGTCCTTTTTTTATAGTATGTATTTTTGTTTTATAGGTATGTCATAGTGTGTTTGACAGACTGAAAAGCTTTTACAGTTGCAGTAGTACAGTGCACTCACACAACACAATGTGATTACTTGAATCAATAAAGTAATAGCCTTTCCATAGAAAAAATAATAAAACATTTAAGGCTGAAATATCCTTGGTGGACACTAATTTCAAAGTCTGTAATAAAATTGTCCTAAATAAATATTACTGTTTCATTGTTGTCACAATCTCTCTTGGTAGGTTACTCCAATCCCTATTTCCTCTTCCTGTCAGTGAATACTTGCACAGTTAGTCTTCTTGGATTCCAGCTTTATCTTCATATCGTCATTGCCGGGAAAAAACCTCCTGTGTGATAATATGTTTTGGAGATATACTGACCCGAAGCACATACTTTATGAAGAGCGAGAATGCCTTGACCATATTCACACAATATTGCACCTTAGATGACAGAACCTTACCGGCCAAAGTTCTAAGCTAAAATATTTCACATAGGAGGTTTCGTTCCGGCAGCGATGATATTATGTTTCCTTCTTTATAAAACCTCCTCCCAAGCTCTTTTGTCTATTGATGTCATTCCACACCATCTCTCCAGTGATTGCTCGGAACATACCGCTTAGTCGTGCAGCTTGTTTCATTAATCCTAAGTCTTCATCACCCAGGAGATAGTAACATTTTAGTAACAGAACTCATTTGTCGGAAATCACCCAGTACAAATCATTCTACCTTCCTTTGGATATTTTTCACTTCCCAAAACAAATAACCCTGGTAAGAGTTCCATACATTACAACCATACTGTAATTGGAGTCTTAGCAGTGACTCATGTACCCTCTCCTTTACATCCTCCTGACAACCCTCTTTACAATATGAAGAGATCTGTAACTCACTTTCACTACCTCATTTATTTGAATAACCTAATGATGGTCATTCCTTATATTAGTACCTGGGCACTTACAGCAGCCCCTTGAGGTCCATTCACCCCATCAACACAGTAATTGAAACCGAGGGAAATTTTCATCTTTGCTAAACTTACAACTTCAAGTTTCACCCTGTTTACCATCATGCCATTGTCTGCTGCTCATCTCACAACTCGGTTGAGGTCTTTTTGGATTTGCTCAAAACTCTGTAACTTCATCATTACTTTTCACAGTGTAACATCATCCACAAATAACTTCGTCAGTGATTCCAGTTCTGTACTCATGTTATTTATATATAAGAAAACATAAAGGTTCAATAATGCTGACTTACGGAATGCCACTCATAATCATTATGCGATCGGCTAAAGCTTCACGTCTAACACTATTGAGTTCTATTTTATAGAAATGTAGCTACCCATTCAATCACTTCACCACCATCTTAGCAGATAATCGACCGCAGTCTGTTCCTTGCACAACAAAGGCAACGAGAATTCAAGAAATCAGTCCTCATTCAAGATTCATGTTATGAGGGAGAGGCAGGATTGAGACAAGCACAAGTTAAATATTATATACAGTCCTTAAGATATTTTATGGCACATGACTGTGACATTCGAGGCTTCTGTACATAACAGAATATAGTAGTGGAAGTCATTCACTTTCTTAAAATAATTTACTGTTGAATATTTCTCTTTCCTGAATTTTTCATCATAATGACTTGAGTTTGCATTTGCTTGTTCCTTTCTATTTCTTATATTTTTTGTACTAATACGGAACTGATTTTGTCAGCCATTTCTTACTTATATATTTTATTGTTACTTCATTAACAAAGGCACTGGGTGCATGAGTTAATGTACAATGGCTATAGAGTCAAGGACTGCATTCGGGAGAGAAGTGGTTTGTACCCTAACAATGGCTGTCCTGAGAACATATATATATATATATATATATATATATTTGCTATGGTTTCTCATTTTTACTTGCAGTCAAATGCAGGGAGAGTACTATTCATAGGTCACAGTTGATTCCTTCCACTTCCTTAACCAATTTCATTCACTGTCATTCATTGCATCCTCATTAGCTCCTGAACTGAGGTTGTCTGACCATGAAACATGCCGTATAATATCACCTCAACATTTCGTCAACCCTGTATCAGGAGAAGTGAGACTAAGAGTTAGATGTATATACATTCTTGTTACCTCATTATTCTACTTGTCTTAATTTCCTTTTTGTATTTCTTACTTGTAGCCTTCTGCAGATGTTAAGGATGAAATATTCATACAGGAACATGCAGTTGACCAACTGACCCCATGTTTCAAAGATGAAAACAAGTAAGTGCATTTCAGCTTAATTAGATTTTACATCCCTAACCCTAAACAATATGCCATGTCCATGCACTACAGTAGCTATTTTTATCAGTTTAATCCTTTTTACAACTCTTAATTTCTTAAGAAACTACCTTAAATTTGGAAGAAATATATGGGAACTGTAAGAATAGGCAAAATCTGTTCATGCAAAATATAAATTTTCACCATTGTTAGATTTGTAGATCAGTACATTTTAAGTGGATTGCAGGGCTGAGTGGCTCAGACAGTTGAGGCACTGGCCTTTTGACCCCAACTTGTCAATTTCGATCCTGGCTCAGTCCAGTGGTATTTGGAGGTGCTCAAGTATGTCAGCCTCATGTCGGTAGATTTACTGGCACGTAAAAGAGCTCTTGTGGGACTAAATTACTGTATCTACGCATCTCTGAAAACCGCAAAAGTAGTTTAGTGAGGCGTAAAGCAAATAACATCCCTATTTTTTTTTAAAGTGGATTTGTTTCTAGTACTTATACACAGCCATAAAATTTCTTTCTCCTTTCACTTTCACTTCATCATACATATTTTCAGCATTTGAATGTTATCTGTAACTCTTTCCTCTAAAGCAATCTTAACTTTCTAAGATTTACAAGGCTTTTTGTATTACAAATAATACTCAGAGGAAGTCACATTCAAAGATTGTAAACTAGATTTAAAATTTCATACTCGTTAGATTTTAGAATATATTGAAAACAGTATCATTATATCACACTATTGCATAAAGGCACAGAAGTGGATAAATCAAAGCTTTGTTGGTCAAGTTTACCTGCATTTGGATGACATTAATGGGAAATGTAAGCAACTTTTTGAACCTTTGTTCTAAAACATCAGTTGGCATGTCAGGGTGTGAATGGGTTAATCCTGTACTTGTAAAATTGAATTGTGAGCAAATAAGCACCTGTTCTATGGATGATGCAGAGGGATCTGGGGCTAAAAGTCACTTGCTCAGCGGGCAACTTGGATATATCCACCGATTTTAATTATTTCTTTTTTTCTCAGTTGCCTGCCTGCAGAGGGTTTATTTCTTTTTCAACAGCCTATTCTGGACGAGTCTGCCCTCTGATGTAATTTTTTTCAAATATGTTCTCTCAGTACCAGTGTGTCATCCTCGAGATGCATCATAAAGAATGCAACTTATGGCCAGGCAAGAATGACCTAAAGCCAAATAGCCTCACGCTTAAGCTTTAGCTCATCGCCTAATCATCCCTTGAATATTGCTGTAGAAGTGATTTCTGGAGATTATGATACAAAACAGACCTCTCTGAAGACACATTAGAACTGTGACCTGATTTATCATCTCCAGTCTTGAGTTCTTCCTTCAGGACAGAAGTGTGTTTACCGCAAGTTAAACTACATTTGTTATTGCATATACGTGTTCCATAATACAAACACAATTTATGATTTCCTTCCAAACTACAGAGACCAGGGTTCTGTTTGATTCTTTTCCTTACCTTTTTTTTGTAAAATATCTAAAATGAATTGCTGGCCCCCACCGTTAGAGGTAGATGATTTACGGGTCATGATAAACGAAATGTCAGAATTTAGTGGGGAGGATAGTGATCTTAGTGAAGTAAGTCCTGCCAAAGGGTAATTCGTAAGTGACAGGAATACCTGGAAAAAGTACTGCAGGTTCGAATGTACAGGGTTCAGGCCCAGCTGATGTGAACGTTCAGCAGTCACAAAAGAGACAACACGTGTTTGATTCCAGTTCAAGTAGCGACCGTGACAGTGACAGTGGTGACTATAATACTGATAATATTGTAACCAGTGGAACTTCTTCCTCAGCGTAGGCTGAACATGGACAGAGAAGGTCCCGCTTTGTTCCAAAATTCTATCATGGTGTAAAGGGAGTGCTTCTAGGAAAAACAAACCAAGTGATTTATTTGAATTATTTTTGTTGACGAGATATGCCAGAATATAGGTGAAAGGACAGGAGATGCTCAGCAGAAAATAGCACATAAAACCTAGTTTTGTAAAATGAAACGAAGGAATGGAGATGAAGACTGGTTCCCGACAAATAAGCATGAAATAAAGCTTCTTACAGGACTACTGTTGCCGCAAGGTATTGTGCAGTAACCCAGATTGAGACATTATATTTCTCGCCGTTGGTTGCTGACTACACCTATTTTTTATGAGCTGATGACAGAGTAAATTTTTCCTCACCAGGTTGAGTGGCTCAGACAGTTGAAGCAGTAGCTGGCCTTCTGTCCCCTACTTGGCAGGTTCGATCCTGGCTCAGTCTGGTAGTATTTGAAGGTGCTCAAATACATCAGCCTCGTGTCAGTAGATTTACTGGCATGCAAGAGAACTTCTGTGGGACAAAATTCCAGCACCTTGGCATCTCCAAAAACTGTAAATGTAGTTTTTGGAATGGAAAACAGCATTATTATTATTATTATTATTATTATTATTATTATTATTATTATTATTATTAGTTTCTTCTTCCACAGCTTTTTACATTTCTCTGACAATGAGGCATATAATAGACAAATTCCTCCCAAAATATACAAGATAAAGCCAGTATTTGACCATCTGGTAGCAAAATTTTTGGAAGCTTATACCCCTGATGGCAAAGTGTCAGTTGATGAGAACCTCTTGTTGTGGAAGGGGTGGCTAGGGTGGAAAGTTTACATAACAGGAAAATGATCACATTTTGGAATAAAATCCTACAAATTATGCGAAGCCGGGAGAGGGTTTGTAACATGATCTTCTTCCGTGTGTATCATAATGAACAGCTGTAAAAGACATAACATTGTGAAGCCCATAAATACGGTAAATATTAGCTGTAGTGTAGAGTAATATAGTCTGTGTGTGTCCCTGTTGAGTTGTATGTATATAAAGTGGACCCTTCAAAAGTGCTAACCGACATAACAGAAAATTTTGTGAGTATTATAATTTATTCCACTATAAATCTCTCAAGTACATGGAAACTTTGTAAATCTACTATTTACATGCACAGAGAAGTTTGTTTCCTGGCTGAGGTTGATAGTAAGTATTCAGGTATAAGTTGCTGTATAAATGAAAACAAGAGCTTTGCTATTATTAAGAAACAAGCTCGGTATCACATTGTGGAAGCACTTGGTACGTTCTTGCTCAAAGTATTGAAAAATTAAATATGATTTTTCAACAATTTAATACACTATATTCAAGCGAATATTTCTCTTAGGGGCCTTCTATAGTTCATTTTTTAGTGTAAATACTTTCTTCCCACTTGGGAGAGTCAGCATGTACTGAGCTCCCCGCTTAAGGGGTTAAGATAAATAAAATTCTCTTTAATTGAGTTTTAATTCACTTTTAGCTCTTTACTAGTCGTTAGAGTCTTTAGAGTTGTTTGAAAGAACCTTTGCATGACATGTTACCTTGTGCAAAATTTGTTATTTATGATAATACTTGCAGATATTCAGTCATTGTAGGAGTGGAACCATGCAACGTACAGTAAGAAAGATGAGGTTAATTAATTTATTTATTTATTTATCATATGGATTTCAGTACCAGGATTGTCCAAGGACATGCTTAGTTTGCTGGTGCAGTTCTTTCTATGGGCGAAATGCACACCTTGATGTGAGATGATTATGATTAGGTAGGGATAGGGTGATAGATAACCAGTGCTCATACACAGCCTACCAAGGTGTTGTTCAAGGCTTAGTGTCTCCCACTATCAACAGCGTTACATGCCTTCACCGTACATTATAACTGTTGAGAGGTTTGGAATTGAACCCAGGCTTTTTGCATGCAGTCTAGTTATTATAAATTGTATACCACTGTATATCCTCCTTCTGGACAATATTCAGATGGTGAAAATTATTTCCAGACACATCACCTGAACAGAATTGGACTGAGTTTCATGAAATTTTGCACATACCTTCTCGGAGGGATGTGTCACTCGACTGACTACATTTTAATCTATAAATTTGATGTTTCTCAGGCTGTTTGAAGTACTATTAACACATTGGGCATCAATAATTTTTTTTGAAGTTTTGCTCTGTGGGCCGATGCTTTATTTTACCCTGTGCAAGTAGACACCCATATCCACCTTATCCTAGCAGGAAATCCAAAACTATTCAGCAGTGTCCACTCTGGCGCTCACTCCAAAGATTGATATAGGAACTAGAAAGATACTTTTGAAGACTTTCATCTGGAGTGTGGCATTGTATGGAAGTGAAACATGGATGATAACTAGATAAGAAAGAAGGAGAATAGAAGCTTTTAAAATGTGGAGTTACATGAGAATGCTGAAGATGAGATGGATCGAATCACAAGTGAAGAGATACTGAATTGAATTGGTCAGAGGAGATTGATTTTGCAAAATTTGATAAGACGGAGAGATAGAATAATGGGACACATCTTAAGACACCCAGAACTTGTTCAGTTGTTTTTTGAGGGAAGTGTAGTTGGTAAGAACTGTCAGGGTAGACCAAGCTATGAAAATGCCAAGCAGATTAGAGCAGATGTAGAATGCAGCAGTTGTTTAGAAATGAAAAGTTAACACAGGGTAGGCTGACATGGTGAGCTGCATCAAACTGGTGTGTGGACTGATGACTCAACCAACAACTTATAAAAAATACACACTTCTAAACAAAGAATTATATGAAAGCTTCTATCCAAACATAGTCTTTAGATGCAACGGATGATTAGCAGCTTAGATGAGTACAGAAAGTTTACTCAACATTACTAAGGTGACAGTAGAACACTATTACAATCATAATTCATCCCTCTTGTTCTTAACACCACCAGTTCACAGCCATTGACAAGTTTACACAACATAAACGATACTGTTCATATATTGTACTGCTTTATTGAAAGTCTTCCCTTTGCATGGTTTCAGCAGAGGTAAATACAGACTCTTATGTACCTCAGAGAGTTCTGTTCTTCTAGTTTCTTCATCAAATGAAAAGGAAAATATAAAATATGAAAAGAAATTGCATTAAGAGTGCAATTTAAATTATATGAAAACAAGAGGAAGACAAACCAAATTATAATTATCTGAAAATGAATAACCAAATACATTGGCTTCTTTACTCCCATTGCCTCCTTAGGTTACCTTGACTGGAAATAACCATTAATAAGAAAACTTGAAAACTAAAATTTGGTTTCGAGTGTAACCATAGATTAAGTGGTGAAGTGAAACTGCCTGGTGCAGTTCTTTCTATGTGACAACCGTGGGTGAAATGCACACCTTGATGTGAGATGATTATAGGGAGAGGGTGAAACCTAATGTTTGTACACAGCCTACTCCTGTTGAATAATACCAACGAGTTGTTCAAGGCTTATTGTCTCCCACCATCAACAGCATTATGTCTTCACCATATATGATCACTGTAGGGAAGTTTGGAATTCAACCCAGGCTTTTGGCTTGCAATCTAATTATTAGAAATTGTATACCATTATATGTCCTGGCCTGCTGGACAATAATCTGATGGTGAAAATTACTTCCAGAAACATGATCTGAACAGAATGGGACAGAATTTCATGAAATTTTTGCTCAAACTTTCTTCTAACCGAGCTTTAAACTTTCCGGTAATATAAGTCTGTACACTGTTACAGTGCACGGTAACATACAAGCCCTAAATGGACTCTTAATTGAAACAAAATAATCTCCAGTTCAACTTGGACCATTTGTAAACTATCAGTCCACATTTGATGAAGTAAAATGTGTCCATTGACAAAGCAGAACCATCCAGATTTCATTTTAGATAACTGAGGAAAACAAAAGCAAGATTGCACCACTTAAATAAACACATTTAAATGATTAAGATAAACTTCAAGCTACTCTTAAATAAAGTTCAATTGAATAAATGAAATACAATTAACTTTAAGGTCACTTCTGAATCCTTTTAAATCACGGATGTTAAAGCTTGCCCGGCATAAGCGCAGTGTCCCTGCTAGAAATACCTGTGTATGAGGGTGCAAGCCACTTCCCCACGTTGCTTACTCAGGGCTGAGCAGGCCCCAGTAACCTGTTTTGGTTTGCAAATAATTGTTGAAGCATTCAAGAGTAAAAAATTGGAGTAAATATTTCTTTATAGGAAGATGAGTTAGGGATTGTGATAATTGACCGAGGTGGATAATCGATACATTTCCAAATTCTTTGAAACTATTTCAGAAAAGATTAGGTAAACAACTGATAGGAAATCTGATGTCTGTGCATACACATCAGTGGTGATTGATTGATTAACATACATGAAATTGTTAGTTCCTTGGTCTTGAAAAGAAATGTAGACTACTCATGTGTCCCATTTCCTTAACGTTCTGTAAAGCAAAATACTCAACTTGAAGTAAATTGTATCACATATGGATTCATATTAAATACGTCAGCTTCCATGACTGTGAGTCCAACTGGTACTCAAGAACACTTGGAATTCAAAACAACAGAAATGTTTATACCAGTAACACTATCCAACAGTAAACATGAAATACATAACAGTAAAAAAACTTCTTTGACCTGCAAAAATGAGGCAAAATGAAATAAAAAAAACTGCATTTACATAGATGAATGGTTAGAGTCACTGAATGTTAAATGGTCTTTCATGTGGTGGAGCTCTTATTTCTAGCTGTGGGGCCACAACCCAGATCAGAATGTGTATCCCGTTTAGATCTGCCAACAAACAGACAGTGACCTATGACTGCCTACAGTAGCATAAATGAAGATTGGCGGTGTGGACTGTATATCTTACATATGGAGCAAAAAGGGACTTGGCTCAATCCACACCAATATTTTGGATAGTGTACTTGGAAAAGTAGGAATGGATCACATTAAAATAATGTGGCCCATTTCTTGCCATAGAAACTAGGTGTCATGATGGTTTAAAATACGCAGATAAGATTTAAAACAGTTTCTGATTTGCGGGGATTTCTTAATGGCCAGCACATCTGGCCCATTAGCCAGCTGTACGACCACTACTAATGGTAAGGTGTCTATCATAAAAGTGATAGCTTGAGATTACAAGAAGTACTGAAGTATGTTAATTATCAATACAATTATGTGAAGTGTATAATACTCCTTTTATGCTAAAATATAAATCACGTATTTAATAAGGAGTGGTATGTGTTCAGCAGCCCCTGTCTAGAAATCCAAGAATAACATCTGAGAGTGTTTGTCTCTCATACTGTCTGACCCGTTGGCTGAATGGTCAGCGTACTGGCCTTCGGTTCAGAGGGTCCCGGGTTCGATACCCGGCCACGTCGGGGATTTTAACCTTAATTGGTTAATTCCAATGGAACGGGGGCTGGGTGTATGTGTTGTCTTCATCATCAGTTCATCCTCATCACGACGCGCAGGTCGCCTACGGGAGTCAAATAGAAAGACCTGCACCTGGTGAGCTGAACCCGTCCCGAGATATCCCGGCACTAAAAGCCATACGACATTTCATTTTTGTTTCTTATACTGTAGATCTTCAGGCTGAATACCGGTCACTTCTTAGGCCAGGGCCCTTGTGTCTGTAGTACAGTGGGATAAAATTTGGAAATTAATGATACTAACACACACATGTAGGATATAAAATGGCTCAAAAAGGAAAACATTACAGATTTTGGCTTATCACTTGTTATATCCATACAGGCTATCCTTGCATCAGTTTATTTGCAGGCCAACGTTGTGAGCGCAAGATGTCTTATTCATAAGTTAGAAGTAAGAAGATGAAAGTAGAGAGAATTATTGCGTATACAAGCAGGTGGGAACAATGGCAGGAGGTTAAGGATAAGGAGATAAAGGCTGAGTTGAGAAGAAAACTCAATGGATGAAAGCTGTACATATGATCTGGCTTTGGGGCTGCAGTCATCTGAGGCAAATTGAGGAGGATATGCCATCAAGGAGAATAATGACTGATATCAACCTGCCATCGCATTGAATCGCAAATGTGCTGATGTCACTGATTCTAGCTCGCAGGCTACTTGTAGTTCTGTGCATCTTCTATCTGTTTGCCATTCAGAGTGATGGTATATATCACCTTTGATTTTGTCTTCTCCCTGCTAATGACTACCATTCTCTTCATCATTCCATTTTTCATGCTGGAGACTGCCCTGTAACTTAGCAATTATGGCAGCAGCATCATCAGTGAATGCAAGCTTGGAAAACATGGCAATTCTCGTCATGCATTATCCTGATGTAAAGCGGTTGGTGACCATTTTACAATCTCTGAAGATGTCAACCACAAAAATGATGAACGATTAAGGGAAATGAAATGTCTTCTTGCTGAACACCTGATCTGACAGGGAATTCTTTAGTCTCCTTGTGTTCATTTCTCTCACAGATTCTGCGGTTCTTACAGAAATTCTGGATGGGTTCAGTTAAGTTCTTCTACTGGATGAGTTGACCATGGGGTTAGAGGCGCGCGGCTGTGAGCTTGCATCTGGGAGATAGTGGGTTCGAATCCCACTGTCGGCAGCCCTGAATATGGTTTTTCGTGGTTTCCCATTTTCATACCAGGGAATTAAGTTCACGGCCGCTTCCTTCCAACTCCTAGGCCGTTCCTATCCCATCGTCGCCATAAGACCAATGTGTCGGTGCGACATAAAGCCAATAGAAAAAAAATTAATTAAGTTATGGTTACTCCAGTACCTTCCATATCTCATACCATGGAACATTATAGAAGCCTTTTTCCACATTGATGTAGCATAAATGCAGCTCTGAACCCCAATAAATACTTTTCTTCATAATCTGAGTGGAAAGTTGATCCTGATTATGCCTTACTTTAGGAATCCTCCGTATTTTCTTCCAGCAGTGTCAACTTATCTTCTGAAGTTCATTTCGATGATTTGTGAATAGATTTCTCCTGGTTCACTTAGTAGGTAAATGCCTCGGTGCTTATGACACTCTTCATTATCTCCTTCATTGAAGATTGGGACAATGTCCGAGATGCCACAGTCTGGACGTATTTGCTTTTGCTTCCGTGCTGATTTATAATTTTTTTTTGTCCAGAGTTTGATGATTCACATTTCTCTTCCCCCCTTCACCAGAATGGTCTTAAAATTCATCCATATCTTCTGTTGCTACATTCTCAAGCGTCTGAGCTACTTAAGCTGTAGTCTTGATACGCTAGTTGAACTAGGTCACATAAGAGATCTTCCCCAGTTTCTCCCATTAATTTCATCATAACCGGGCGAGTTCTTCATTTGGTTAGGAGTGCGCAGCTGTGAGCTCGCACCTGGAAGATTGTGGGTTTGAACCTCACTGTCGGCAGTGCTGAAGATCGTTTTCTGTGGTTTCCCATTTTCACACCAGGCAAATGCTGGGGCTCTACCTTTATTAAGGCCATGGTCGCTTCCTTCTCATTCCTAGGCCTCTCCTGTCCCATCGTCACCATAAGACCTATTTGTGTTGGTGCGACGTAATACAACTACCAAAAAAATATGCCAAGTGCAGTTCCATCATGGCCTACAGATCTTCAAACTTCTTTTAATGGCAGTTTTATGTCTGGATGAGTAATACATTCCACATCATTCTGTTGCGATTCTTCATATCCTTCTGTATCTTCTTCACAAGTCAGTAATATCCTGAAGTACTCCATCTTTTAATAATCTCTTCCTCATCAGTTAGGAGGGTCCTTTCTTGGACTTAATACATTTTAGAAGGTATTCTTTTCCTTCTAGAGTATCTTAGAGACATTATAGAACAATCTTTTATTTTTGTTATGTGATTTTCCAAGAATTTTTAAAACTCCTCTCAGGAGCTGTTCTTGGCTTCCTCCACTGATAGAATCATAATGATCCTCTGAGCCTTATATGTAGTCTTTACAACTTGTTCCTAGATATAACTTCTATTCTGATATCTGACTTCCAACCTCAGTTTTCATGGCAGGTTCCCACCACACTCAATATTTCTTTGTCCAGAGTCCAATGATTCGCATTTCTTTTTCTGCTGTCAACAGAATGGTCTTAAAATTCATCCAGGCTTCCTCCTGATCTTCTGTTCCTACATTATCAAGTCTCTGAGCTGCTTTGGCTGGGTGCTGCCACCTGGGTCCTTTAGTTTACTCTTTGCTCTTATCCCAGCCTCTTCACTTCCTCTTTCTTTTAGTCCACCGTTTTCAATAAAAGAGGACCAGTGGTAATTTCATGACACCTTCTGGATCTAGCATCATGCACAAAAACAGTAAGTGATGGACCTCTCTACTAAGGTATGTTTATGAATGTCCTTGTGGGTGAACTTAGTGTTAGCAATGATCAAGTCATTTGCAATATGTAAGTAAAGAATGTACCCCTCGTTGTTATTCAGAATGTTTCTTTTATCTGTCATGGGTTTCCATTTTCCACTCCATTACCTACAGGTCCATTCAGATTTCCAAGGATTATTATTGTATGAATTACTTGTCCTTCATATTCTCATTTACATCTGCTTTTGGTGTATGTATTATAAGTGCCATTTCTAATTTGATATTAATGACCAAAATTCATTGAGAAAGTCCCATCCTTTTTTTATCTACACTGGGCGAGTTGGCCGTGTGGTTAAAGGTGCGCAGCTGTGAGCTCGCATCCGGGAGATTGTGGGTTTGATTCCCACTGTGGGCAGCCCTCAAGATGGTTTTCTGTGGTTTCCAATTTTCACACAAGGCAAATTCTGGGGCTGTACCTCAATTAAGACCACGACCACTTCCTTCCTATTTCTAGGCCTTTCCAGTCCCATCGTCCCCATAAGACCAATCTGTGTCACTGCAATGTAAAGCAAATAGCAAAAAATATTGGATCTACATGATTGTAGGTTACCATGCGATGTAAGTGTTCTCATGTTTTTCACCTTTAGGCACCACATTGTACATAAAATTCACAATACCTTCCAGTGTCTTGAATCATTTCCCTTCCCTTTTCCAAGATATTTCACGTAAGTAAAGCATATGTCAAGGGAGGGACTGCATCCTAACTTCTCTGGGCAGCATATTTTCCCCTTGGCTTTTATCCATAGCCTTTGGAGATCCCTCCTAACTAAAAGGCAGCAGATTGCCTCCAACACCCATTATACCTTATGTAAGTCAATGTTCTCCACCAACCCTGCCATACAAGACTTCACCGGTGCCCTGTTAGCCAATATTTATTTTGATTCCTTAATAGGGACTTCTAAGCTACTTGCTGATTTCTAGGCACATGGAAGATTATCCCTACAGTTCATCCTGTACGTCATTCAGTTGTCCATCTCTGTAATGGGGACAGTGTTTTGATCTCGTTAGTGTGTGTTAACCTACTATGTAATGAAGCTGTTCGGATGCATGATTTGTAGTAGGGTTACCTCGTAATGTGATAAGAAGCATATTTAAACCTAAGAATTTCATATTTTTGTCCGTATTGAACTGAGAATGGATGATAGGAAAACTTAAAATGGTCCACCTTTTCAATACAAAAATGTTATAGTTTATTTATAACATGTATTTGCACTTGGAACTAGTTTCAACGCTGTTTTGCGTCATCATCAGCCAAAATGTGGGAAATAGGCCAGCATGTAGGCATTTATATTACACAAGGCATTACATTAAACAATACACATCTTACAAGAAGATAAGAACAGGGACGAATATAGAAACAAATGAATCGTTGAGAAAGCAAAAGTTATACATATTAAAAATAACCTTAACCACACATCTTGCAGTGTGAAAGTGTTCTTCTTGAATGATTCCTGAATATAAAACACACACGCACACATTTCTGAAGAGCCAGCAGGCAGGACAAAGTAAAGTGAAACCTTAAGAGTTCTTCTGAGAAGAGTTCATCATTTTTTCTGTTCCGACTAACTAACGAAGTCTCCCTTGAGTTCCTGATAAACATACACAACAGGAAATTCTCCTTCACCCTCAACAATAGCTATAAAGACCAACGGTAAAATTTCATTTTTAAATATTGTGCAGAGACGTGAAAGCATGATCTTGAACATGATATAACTCCTTCATATAACCTAATTTTTTACACAAGGTGTTACATTAAATAATACACATCTTACGAGGAGATAAAAACAGGGACAAATGTAGAAACACATGCATCGTTGAGAAAGCGAAAGGTATACATATTAAAGATAAGCTTAACCACACAACTTGCAGTGCGAAAATATTTGCCTTGAATGATTCATGAATACAAAACGCACGCGCACACACTTCTAAACAGCCAGCAGGCAGGAAAAAGTAAGGTGAAACCTTAAGAGTTCTTCTGAGAAGAGTTCATCATTCTTTCTATGTTCCGAATAACTAATGAAGTCTCCCTTGAGTTCCTGATAAACATACACAACAGGAAATTAAACAATACACATCTTACAAGGAGATAAAAACAGGGAAAGTTATACATATTAAAAATAACCTTAACCACACATCTTGTAGTGCGAAAATATTCGTCTTGAATGATTCCTGAATACAAAACACACACGCACACATTTCTGAAGAGCCAGCAGGCAGGAAAAAGTAAAGTGAAACCTTAAGAGTTCTTCTGAGAAGAGTTCATCATTTTTTCTATGTTCCGACTAACTAATGAAGTCTCCCTTGAGTTCCTGATAAACATACACAGCAGGAAATTCTCCTTCACTCTCAACAATAGCTATAAAGA
The DNA here is from genome assembly GCF_040414725.1 of Anabrus simplex. Classification (NCBI taxonomy): domain Eukaryota; kingdom Metazoa; phylum Arthropoda; class Insecta; order Orthoptera; family Tettigoniidae; genus Anabrus; species Anabrus simplex. The sequence goes on from NC_090267.1 coordinate 14,214,476, forward strand.
CCAACGGTAAATTTCATTTTAACTATAACATTTTTGTATTTAAAAGGTGGACCGTTTTAAGTTTTCCTATCATCCAAGAAGCATATTGCTTCCTGTTGAGTTTCATTCTGGAATAAATACTTTATTATACTATTCTGCATAAATGGTTAATATCTTTCATACATTTCAGTGTTGAAAATGTTGCAGTATCAACCAGAGGTGCTGCACATTCAAGTGATGATTGCAGCAAGACGTTGGAAACAAGTACATCAACAATCACTACCATGTTTACTAGTAAGTACAACGCAAAGAGCCACCCAATATCTAACGCCTTAGAACGACCCCACCGTTGTAATGAATGTGGTAGTTCGTTTATACGCAAGTTTCATCTAAACAGACATCTGTTAGGACACTCAAAAGAGAAGCCAATCGAATGTGATGTCTGCAAGAAAAAGTTTTACCGGAAGTGCGATTTAAGAAAACATCTGCTGACCCATTCAACAGACAGACCATACCAATGTAATCTCTGCAAAAGTACTTTTACCCGAAAATTTCGTTTGAACATACACGAGTTAACCCACTCTGAAACACGACCGTTCCACTGCATTATATGTGATAGGACGTTTCGACTTAAATATGCTCTTCAAAGACACATGCTTATTCACTCCGGACACCGACCGCACCAGTGTAATTTATGTAATGCCGCATTTCACGAAAGGCCATCTCTTACGCGTCACCTCTCTACCCACTCCGGAGAAGGTCCTATCTACTGTAATGAATGCGGTGGTTCGTATTCTCGCAAGACTAATTACAAAACTCATCAGTTATCTCACTCTGTTGTAGGACACCGCTGCAATATCTGTGGTAGTACCTTCTCTCGGAAGCAATATCTTCAGAGACACCTCCTAGTTCACTCTGCGGAAAGGGCTTTCCGCTGTAATGAGTGCCACAAAGTGTTTGCTCGAAAGTCTTTCCTTAAAAGACATCTGGTTGTTCACTCCGATGAACGTCCGCACTGTTGTTATATATGTAAAGCTGCGTTTTCTTTTAATCAAACTCTCAAGCGTCACCTTTTAACACATAATAGAGAATGACTGAAGATATGTACAGGTTTGTGGCGATATCTGTAAAATTGAGAATGATCACAGAATATACGAGAGTGAAAGTAGATCTTCTCTTCTCTTTGAATATTATAGAATATAATCGATTTGCAGTACAGTTGTAATTGACAAGGTTGATCAAACATTAAAATAAGTGAATCTCATCATCATTGTTGGTTCTCTGCCTCAGTTTTCGCAGTTCTTTTCCAAGCCATCCTTTTAGTCTCCCAGTATCTTCCAAAATTTTTCACACTGTTCATCCACTGTCCATCCTCTTTCTTCCTCTCAACCTTCTGGCTGCAACTTCTCCTTCCAGTGCCTATTTTGATAAAAATTACCATCACAAACAGTGATCTAATAAATTCTTTCTCTTTCCAATGGTTCCAATATAGTCCTTTCTTCACCTACTCTTTCCTATACTATTTTATTCTTTAATTTGTCTTGCGAATTGCTATTCTCCACTTTTATCTCTACCCACGTTTCAAAATAATTTGTTTCCCTTTCTTCCTTACTTCCCAAAGTTGAAGTCACAGACATATAAAATGCAATGCTCCATACAAAGTGCTTCACTAACCTCTTTTTAAGGTCCAAATCCAGTGGCACATTCATCAGCACCCTTTCCTCAATGTATGCTTCCTTGGACTTTGCAATTCTGTTCCTCACCTCATCCAAAGAACATTGATCACTTCTGATTATGCTTCCTAAATATCTGAATGCAGATAATTGTTCTGTTTCTTCACCTGAAGAAAATATCTTCGCTCTTACATTCTTCTTCTTACTCATGATCACTGCCTTAGCCTCATTTCTGTTAATTTTCATACTAAAATGTTCACAATATCTGCTCATTTTTTCTAACATTGTATTCATCATGTTCTCACTTACTGCAATGCCCAAGGACATGCACAACAATGAGCAAACATGAACATAAGGCACAAAATTACTTACCTTGGGGTGCAGTAGAACTGAACATTCAACATGAAGGGGCCAGAAACGTAGGGAATTAAATGACTGGATCTTAAATAATACTTGATTGGTTGCCAGGTCAATATCACTAACTACCAAATAATAGACAAATGCTGGGCTGAGTGGCTCAGACGGTTTAGGCGCTGGCCTTCTAACCCCAACTTGGCAGGTTTGATCCTGGCTCAGTCCGGTGGTATTTGTAGGTGCTCAAATACGACAGCCCCGTGTGGGTAGATTTACTGGCTCGTAAAAGGGACTAAATTCCGGCACCTCGGCGTCTCCGAAGACCTTCAAAAGTAGTTAGTGGGACGTAAAACTAATAACATTATTATTATTATTAATAGACAAATTTAAATGAAATGTTTACTTAAATGTTAGAAAATTACTTTGTTCATGGATGATACTTAAATGGAATTTCTTGCCATGTATTGAAAAATAAGGGAAATAAAGAACAAATAATTTAATGTAAGATTAATTCATTGAAATAGGCATTAAATATCTATTTTTAAAGCAATTAAAATATGAGTGTACACTCAGATAGCAAGATAAATTAATTCATACAATGTAGCAAAAAGAACAAGTTCAAGAACTTACACAAAAAATATTTCATGTTACATTAATTCATTAGATTAAGAATCAAATATCTATTTTAAAAATAATATAATTATGACCTCACACTCAGATAGCAAGCTGCTGTAATTCTTGCAATGTATTGAAAAATAAGCAAAGTTGTGAGCTGACATGAAAAAGAATAAATGTTAAATACATCCACTTCTTAAGATTTAATGGTACTTCTGGTCATTAAGCATGACTAGGTAATCTACAATTAATCTGGTTAAATTGAAATTTGTTTCCAGTCCCTCTACATAACCATTTGAATCATCCCGGAAACACGGTCACACACAGAATTTACAATGTAACGACAGCAAATGAAATTTTACATGCATAAATAATTAATATAATAGACTAGAGGATTGCAGGAAACAAAAGATAATATTCTCCAAATAAGTTACAGATTTCAAAGGGAAAAACAACATTAATATTCCACAATTAACTGAACAATGATACACACAATGAAACCTATAGCTTTTCAAACCAGGCTATCATAATTCATTAACAACTGGCAAAGCCAACTTAAAAATAGTGTACATGGGAGACAGGATAAAATGAATGTGATGCAAAAAATAAAGAAAGGAAAAACAAAAGAAAACAAGCGCATGAATTAGACTGAGGAGCATAAATGGAAGTATAATTAAGAAATGGGAGAAACAAATTTCAATTTGTCATAACCACAATGCTACAATAATAATGTATAGTTGATTGAATTTATGATTTCATTTAACCAAATCTTATTAGAGGAAAAAAAATGCCTCTTATTAAATTTAAAATTTAGGAGGCCTTGGAAGTGTGGTAATGTACATATGAGTCAGAATATAAACTCACTTCTGAAGGGAGTAAAGGAAACATCCCATAATTAAAAATAAATTAGGACATGGCATCATACAATCAATAACAGGACAATAGAGACCACAAAACGTGAACCAGGAAAAATAGAAAGTAATCCACCAACCAAAATTTAATAATAAAAATAATCCCAACAACGTTAAGAAGCAGGAAAGTTAACACAACGATAATCTCAATTAAATAAAACATATACCGAGTTCCAGAATTACCCCAATAATTTATTTACGATTACAATATTCAATTTGAGGGCTTATCTATATAAATAAAATCGTAACGACCGTTTGTCTGCACATTGAGTATTTTGGAGAAATTTCCGTAGTTTTCATTTCAGGTGTAATAATGACAATCTGCATAATTTTTAGCTTTCATGTCTGTCGGTTTGTCTGTTTTTACGTCCTTCTATAACTTGAAAACTATTGGATATATTTCTACCAAACTTCATATTTAGAATCCACCTTTCCTTGGGTGGTTTTTAGCGCAAATATTCTTTCTAAATCCCTGAACTGACTGGGAATTTATACAAAAGCACAACCGTGATTTTTACTCCCTCAAAATATACACAACTAAACTTAATGGAAATTTACCTGCCTTAATGGAAATTAATTTCTAAACCCTTTTTTCTCATGAGCATCATTTTGGTAACAGGATTACTAAGGGAGATATCATTAACGGACTGTTTTTCGGTACATGTCCCACCGGACTTAACGCAAGAGCAGGTGCGTGTAAAGCCTATTTCTTACAATTTGAAAACTATTCAACATATTTGAACCAAACTTTATATTTTACATCCACCTGTCCAAGGTTAGGTTTCTTTGGTGTCTTGTTTGTTTGTTTCTTTTTTTGTTTGTCTATAATTTGAAAACTACTGGATATATTTCCACCAAACTTCATTTTTAGAATCCACCTGTCCTTGGGTAGGTTTTAGCGCAAATATTGTTTCTAAATCCCTGAACTGACTGGGAATTTATATGAAAGCAAAACTGTGATTTTTCACTCCCTCAAAATATACACAACTAAACTTAATGGAAATCTATCTGCCTTAATGGAAATTAATTTCTAAACCTTTTCTTCCCATGTGCATCATTTCGATATCTGGATTAATGAGGAAGATATCATTAACGGACCGTTTTTCGGTACAAGTCCCACCGGACTTAACGCAAGAACGGGTGCATGTAAAGTGTATTTCTTACAACTTGAAAACTACTGAATATATTTGAACCATACTTTATATTTAGCATCCACCTGTCCAAGGGTAGGTTTTAAGGTCACTATCATTTCAAATTACCGAAATGGACTGGGGTTTTATAGAGAAACGAAATGGTGATTTTACTCTCCCACAATATATAACGTACAAGATCAACCTGAATGGACATTGACCATACTTGATGGAAATCCAATTCTAATTTTTTTCTTATGTGAATTTTCCAACAGGAGGATTAATAAGTGAGATATCATGGACAGTCGGTTTTGCAGGTTAAGTCCAGCGGACTTAGCCCAAAAGCTGTTGTACGTGGAGCAGATTCCTAATCTATTTACATAAATAAAATTGTAATGACTGTGTGTGGCTGTACATTGACTATTTTGGTGAAATTTTCATACAGCTACCCGTTTTAGGGGTAATCATGTCCAACTGCATATTTTTGGTGTAATTTCCTGCAGGTCCTAATTTTTACTCCCCTCACCCAAAATCAAGATTGCGGTATAATCTACCAGACGAGCAAGAAAATTTAAATTTGGGAATATTGCACGTTTTAGCCTGTAACGGACGGAAAATTTCCAGGACCTTTAAATTGTTCACTTTTTATCCCCGAAAAATATTGAAATATGGAGTCAATTTTAATTATGGCGCAGACCTTCATTTCGAGGTATTTCGTGGGATAGACGGGATGTCCTATCACATAACGTATGGCACAATCTCCGTTCAATTTGAAGCGACCTTCAACCTTGGTCTTATGACTTTTTGTCATATTAGTATCCCTTATACGTTAGATTCGTCTCTATTTTTCGATTTTAAGTGAATTTGGACGTTTTACCTGCATAATTCATACTTTTAATCACTTACAAGAGAGATAGAATCATCAAACTCTACGCGAACATTGGCCCACCCAGTACCCATATGCGAGCCAAATACTATGTCACATAATTATCCAAAAAGTAATGCAATGTAAGATAATTTTTCATATATTTCAAACTATTCAACGTTTCTCACTCAATCTGACCCATGAATAGATGAGATGCGAGAAAATATCATAGGACGAGCCATTTAGGCCGCTAAATACTGCGTCTAATGTTACAATCCTTGGTCTATGACATTCCGTTTAGCAGCAGTTAATCTGTGAATTAAGGTCTGCAATGTTGTAAACATGCATATACTTCCATATGTCGATCTATATATATTCATTGATGTCGATTTGTAGTGATCGAGAAAGGGTGTGTCTGCTATTGTAATCAGTCCTCCCCACACCGACTTTGACTGACAGAGGGAATGGACTTCTTCTTCAACTCCTGTGTAACTGGCATTAATAAGGAGGGCCTACCACTGTAATGAACAATTCTTTTCTCGATTTGCCTTGCAGAAGGCGAGGGAGCATGCAATTTTGCTCAAAACTCCCCTACCTGATTGTGTTTGGTTGTAGGTAAGTTTGCCCGCCATTATAAACAAATGTACCCATCTCATATGTGACTAGCATTAGGCATAGTGGCCTGCTATTTTAATGGAAACTCACCAACTCTGTGCGACTGGCAGTAAGCTGGCTGCCAGAAGGAAAAAGGGCCTGTCCTTATAATGATAATTGCATAACTCAATTTTGACTGGTAGTAGATAAGTGGCCTGCCATTATAATAAAAACTCCTCAACTGTTATCTGCCTGAAGTAGGAAAGCGGGCTGCCATTGTAACGAAAACTCCCCAAATCGATTGTGACCACGCAGTAGGCAATGGGGTCTGCATTTATAATATAAATTTCCCAACTCGATTGTGAATGGCAGTAGGCAAGTGAGCCCGCCGTTATCATCACAACTCCGCAACCCACACTTTACATTGGAAACAACGTATGGGGACCTCCCCATGCTATTTCTCGGATAACGCTTAGAGACATGCAATTTTAAAACAAACTTATTGCATGCACAGTATTTACTTCGGTATCCATATACAAAGTAGAATACCGTAGCTAAGCACGGGCACATTTGCTAGTTACATTAAAAATAATCTTGTGGTGTTAAAATGTCAGATAGAGAAGATATCCCAGTTTAATTTAATGAATAAACCGTTGCCGACAGGTCCATGAAAAGGTAGGTGTAATTTCAAATTTAAGTTGCGATGTTGGCTTGATACAATCCTGACAGCATTGCCGAAATTTCCCACAATATTAATGTCACTTACATTCATTTTAGCATAATACCTTCTTCTGCAAATAATTCCCGGCAGTAGAACAGTTTCCAAATAATTAAAAGTTATCAGTACTTACATCCTTAAGTATCCAAATTTATGTAATCCAATAGCTTACGTTCTTAGGCCATGTTTAAAATGAAGCACATGCTCCCAGTAATTCAGAGATCACATGTTTGGCAAATAGAATAAACAGTAAAATTAAAATCACAAACGAATTAAGACCAAAAGCCTTAATTTACGTGGCTACTTGCGTGGAGTGTCAGACTCCATCCCACCAGCACTCAATCGCGTCTTCCACAATACAGTACATCTCGTACGATGGCTCGACCACAAGTCCTTGGTACTCAGAAGCAGCCGTGATGCACAGACCAGAAGTCAGGTGTGCACTATCGATTCACACATTGAGAGAAGAGAACGATCACAGCTTGAATGTAATAATTGCAGATAACAGTTTTAAATATATAGGCATTGTTATACAAATTAACGGCAATTCAACAATGGATGATGATGACAGATAAAATCTCTACACACAAATAAATATGTCCAATTAACTAGGGTTGCTTATATTCATGTCCCACACTTTAAGCTAGGACCAACATGTCATCGGCAATCGAATGCATTCAGTTTCCTTTCCTCCGACATTAACATCTGGCTTACCTTGAAAACAACTGTGAATTACTTCCTCAAGTTACGAGGGCAAATCAAAAAGTAAGTTATACTTCCATGTTATGGTCATTTATGAAATTATCTACACATAGGCAATACAGCTATGAAGACATACAATGTAAGTTCACTTTTCCATCTTATCCCCAAGAGACTGTAAACAATTCTCGGAACGGCAACCAACCTCTTGATTCTGGATGCATACAGATCACCTCAGTGTTATGTATCCACCTGGAAACATCTGCCTTCGTCTCATCATTTCAGAATCGTTGTCCACCGTGATCCTTTTTCAGCTTACCGAACGCATGATAATCACATGGTGCTGAGTCTGGACCTCTCACATATATTGCTGTACACAAAAATCACTCCGGCGCTAAATTTTCCACGCGTTTTCTTTAATTGCCTTATGCAACCAGATCAACGTTTGGCAATACGAAGCCAAGTTGACTGTGGTGCCTTTCGGCATAAATTCCACGAGCACCACACCCTCTATGTCAATGAACACTGTCGCCCTTAACTTTCCTTCAGAAGTTTGGACCTTGGCCTTCTCTCGTGGTGGTGATGTGATGTGCACCCATTCCATCTGTTCTCTTTGTTTCGGGGGTGAAGTTTTGGACCAACGCTTAATCGCCTGTGATAATTTGCCGCAGAAACACGTTGCCCTCCACAGAATACTGTTGAAAATTGCCAGTGACGATTAGAAATATTGTCCCTTGTGGACATCGGTGAACAGACGTGGGACACATCTTTGACAAAGTTTACGAAATCTAAGGTGCTGGTGAACAATGGTGAACACACTGCCATACGAAATGTCCAGCATGCTGGCAATTTCCTGCAGTGTTATGCATGGATTCTCTCTAATGATCCCATCCACATGGCCAACATTTGCAACGGTACTAGACTTTTGTGGACCTACCTTCGTAATCTTTGTCCATGAGATCCTTGCATCCAGCGTCAAAATGCCTACAGCACCTTACAATACCTGGGCGAGAAATTGCATGCTCAACATATACAGCAGTGATTTTACAATGAATGTCCATGCAATTGAGCCGTTTATCCCACAGAAATCTGATCGTTGCACAATTTGGATGCACATCCAGTTGGCTTGCCATTGAGCCAAGCCCGCTCTGTACACACAACACATTGGGGTACCACACCAACCTTCCTATCGGACGTGTCAGCAGTTTCTGTAGCTTGCTTTACATTAGCCATGGTCATGACACACAGCGTGCTCTCGTGGCCAGCTAGTGTAACTTACTTTTTGATTTGCCCTTGTATATATTATAGAAAATTGGTGAAATACAAAAACCTTATCTAACCCCTTTCTAAAATTTTGTTTCTTCTGACAAGTTCTGTCCTACTACCTGAACATTTTGGTTTATGTAAAGATTCTCTCTCTGTCTTCTTTCTTTCCAAACTGCTCACTTATCTTCAGTATGTCCATTAATTTCTCCCACTGTACTCTGTCAAAGTCTCTATTAAGATCTATAAAAACTGCAAACACCAATCTTCCTTTTTCGGTATATCCTTGTCCAATGGTTCTTAATAACCCAATAGCATTTTTGTCCCTTTTAATTTCCTAAATATATACTGTTCTTCCAAAATGAATTCATCTAACGTATTGTATAGTCTCTGATTTAGGACTCTAAGAAGTACTTTTGCTGTATTGGAAATGATACTTCAAATTTAGCTGTATTACTGTTCTTTGCTAAAATGTAGTGAGAAAGTCATCAGGCCAATGACCTGTTTTGTATACCTTGTTACACATTGATCCTATTTTTAGTACCCTTATTTCCTAAAGCTTTTAAAATTTGCACTGGTAAATCATCAACTCCACATGCTTTTCCCTTTTTCATATCTATAAAGCCAAGCTCTACTTCTCCCTGAAGTATAGAGTAGCCTTTTTCATCCTTATGTACTTAATTTTCCTCTTCTAATTTTACATTCATTGGTCTGTTTGTAGTATCCTTTTGATTGTTTCAGTGCTTCTTTTGGATCACTTCTTATGATATTTCCTATACTTCTACAATTGTTTCTCTTTGTTTCTTTGTATATCAGTTGTAATTGAAACTGTGAGTTCAAAAATCTCCCCATGTCCATGTTTTTACCAAATCAGCTTTTTCATGGCTGGTGTTGTATGAAGTGGACTGCTTCCAGTGACAAAATAAACTACCCAACTTTGCACTTCCCTGCAGTGTGTATTGACAACTTAATGTCATGGTGATTTCAAGAGTATCCCAAGTCCAGGACTTGGGACGTTTATGAACTCACTGTCCATCTCATGTAGCGCTGCTATCGCCCAACAACTGGCAATGTGCTACAATGGCGGATCGTGCGGATTCGGTGGATCATTGTAGTGTATTTAGAGGTAAAAGGAAACAAAATGAGAGTGAGTGGAAGAAGAATAAAAGTAAACAGTTCAGAAGAGAAGGTAAAGAGTATACAAGCGCAAGTCGTAAGAAGATTGAGGCCTGTAAAAGAGGCAGTTCTTGCAGGTATCTAAGCCTCAACATTCAATGGAGTACCAATACATTTAATATTTCACAGAACTAAAGTATTTTGTTCTCTAAGAGTGTATTTTTGACAAATATTGTAAACTTACATATCCCTATCATATAAAGGTTAATAAAATGTCTGTAGCCAATGTTTAGCCAATTTAAGCTGGTGTAGCTTCACTTTTGTTTTACTAAACTACTGTAGTTTTTATATCTTTCATTTTGCTTAAGGTGTAAGAGAGGATGTCTGGGGAAATTTTTGGATAAATTAAAGACCTGCTATTAACTAATATGAGTGCACTAACATCCAAGGATGCCCAAGATGCTTATTTGTATGGAATGATACGTGAACATGATATTACCAGAAGACGTCCTAGGAAAGGAGAGGATTCCAAACAGCTTGAAGGGCACTATTCATACACAGTAAGTATGATGAAGCACCATGTCGAATATTATAGTTATTCACAGAAATACTAGACTGTACTATACATACACACAAGCTTGACTTATTTTATTTAATTTTTGCAGGCTGCACTTGCAGAACAGGAATCCGTTGTTTGCCATGAAGGGCTTGCCAGCTTATTTGGGATAGGTGTTGGAAGAGTAAGATGCTTAATAAACCTGCATAGGACTGGTCAGTCACCAAAAGACAACAGAGGACACCATAACAACAGACCACGGGCTAAAAGTGAGGAACTAAAAGAGCGAATCGACAGACACATACATGCAACATTATGGTTCATGAGTAAAGCAGAGGTATTTACATTCTGATTTAGATGTAATGCAAATGTATAGATTATTTCTTGAAATGTATTATCCAGAAACGTACTTGCAAATAAAAGGTGGAGTTGATCCCAAGCATGTAAACTGCCAGTGAAGTATGAATATGATCTGCGTTATAATCAAGAACATTTCAACTATCCATTTAGTAGACCAAGGACCGATGTATGTGGTGTCTGTGAAGAATATCATGTAAAAATAGGCACTGAAACAAACAGGGTGGTACAAGATGCTATGAAACTTCACAAAGCAAAAGCCAAGAGGTTAAAACATCATTGAAAGAGGCAACGCAATATCCTCAGGATCTTGAAAATGCAGAAGCGATCGCATTGATTTTCAGCAAATATCCCATTCCATCATCCGCCAGTTGGTGATGTTTTCTACAAAAGACAGCTGTGGCTCCCCAATTTTGCAGTTACAAATTTGAGAACCAGGAAAAATGTAATGTTACATGGCCAGGAACTAAAGCAAAAAAGGAAGTAAATGAAGTTCTTTATTGTCTTCATATCTATGTTAAGAACTACTGTCATGAATGTTGTACAGAGCTGTTTTTATTTTCAGATGGTTGCATTGGTCAGAACCACAATATGACTATGGCTAGGGGCTTTACGTTGCACCGACACAGATAGGTCTTTTGGCGACAATATGACTATGATGCAGTATTTCTTCACTCAGATGTATGAGCACAGATTTTGGAAGGTTACTCAGATGTTTCCCGTCAGAGGACATTCATTCTTGTCCTGCGACCAGCACTTTGCCATCATTGAAGAGATGAATAGACGAGTGGAGACAATGGAGATGTACAAAGGGTGGGTGGATAGAATTAATAAAGAAAAAAATTTGCTAAGTTTGATTGTCAACATGTGAATACAGTTAACGTAGACAAAACAATGAGTGGGATGATGCCAGAGTACTTCCGCATCTTAAAACCTGATATGAAGCTGACAATCCCTGAATGTAACGCTTACTTGCAACCTGTCAGAGTTCACCAAAAGATGATGTTAAATCGTTCATTAAGTATTTGCAATCATAGACTGTACAGTTCATAGAGTCACTTGTTAGATCTAATGATCCAACTAATGAGAATGGAAATTATTGTGCTGTTGAACAAAATTCGTGAATGAATACTGAAATGAATGCTATATGAATTGCACAGTGGGTATATTTGGAATTATTTGATGTGTATTGTTGCCCATTAGCATCAAAAGTATATAATTTGTATGGTGTAATAACATATAATCCCAAAATAAAAATGATTCAACCTGCATAAATCATTTGTTACATCAATATAATGAGCAGTGGTGTGGGTTACTTTAGTCACGTCCTAGTTTGTGAACCATAGGCAATGGCTGAATGGCCTAGTAAGTGGTCCTGAGAGTCGGGATACCAGTTGCTATGGAATGGGAGTGGGCATCTCGGGCATATTCTGAGTCATGGCCCTCCTTGTGCTCAGGCGGCTAGGACTGTACAATCCACCGGTGATCCATAATCCGTTAGAGGAGAGATCATCACTTGGTCTATGTGTAAGTAGGGTAGCATCCTGCTTCATGAATTTACTAAGCTCAGAACATTTTAAGCAAGCCTCGGACCTATGGGAGTAACGGAGTCCCACTCCCATTTGACAGGCAAGGGACTCCTTGGAAACAACTTGGTGAACGAAATGGAATTCGATGGGGAGCTATCAATATTAATGGGGCATATGGAAGAAAGAATGTAGAACTGGCTGAGACAGCAAAGAGGATGCATCTGGATGTACTGGGAGTAAGTGATATATGGGTAAGGGGACATAATGAGGAAGAGATAGGAGATTATAAAGTGTACTTGATATGTGTTAGAAAGGGAAGACAAAGTCTGGGGTAGGGCTTTTTATCAGCAATACCAATGCTCGCAACATAGTTTCTGTTGGGCACATAAATGAGCGAATGATGTGGGTAGATTTGGCAGTTGGAGGAATTAGGACGAGAACTGTCACAGTGTATTCACCACGTGAGGGTGCAGATGAGGACAAAGTTGACAAGTTTTTTGAAGCATTGAATGACATCGTGGTCAGGGCCAAGAGCAAGGATAGAATAGTGCTAATGCGAGAGTTGGGAATAGAACTGAAGGATATGAAAGGGTAATTGGTAAATGTGGGGAAGATACGGTAGCTTGTGGGAATGGGAAGCGTTTGCTGGACTTCTGTGCTAGTATGGGCTCAGCAGTTACGAATACATTCTTCAAGCATAAGGCTAATCAATGCTTCACATGGGAGGCTAGGGTTACCAGATCCATAATAGACTATATCTTAACCAACTTTGAACTCCGGAAATCTGTTATGAATGTACAAGTTTTCCGGGGATTTTTTGATGATACAGACCACTATCTGATCTGTACTGAACTAAGTATCTCTGGGCCTAGGGTTGAGAAAGTGAAATCTGTCTGCAAACGAATTAGGGTAGAAAATCTCCAGGACAAGGAAACTGAACAGAAGTACATGGATATGATCAGTGAGAAGTTTAGAACAGTGGAAAGTAAGCAGGTACAGGATATAGAAAGAGAATGGGTGGCATACAGGAATGCTGTAGTAGAAACAGCAAGGGAATGCCTAGGAAAAGCAAACATCTTGGTGGAATGATGAAGTGAGAGCAGCTTGTAAACATAAAAAGAAGGCTTATCAGAAATGGCTCCAAACAAGAGCCGAGGCAGACAGGGATTTTTACGTAGATGAACGAAACAGAGCAAAACAAATAATTGTTGAATCCAAAAAGAAGTCGTGGGAAGATTTTGGTAATAACCTGGAAAGGCTAGGTCAAGCAGCAGGGAAATCTTTCTGGACAGTAACAAAGAATCTTAGGAAGGGAGAGAAAAAGGAAATGAACGGTGTTTTGAGTAATTCAGGTGAACTCATGTAATTCAGGTGAACTCATAATAGATCCCAGGGAATCACTGGAGAGGTGGAGGGAATATTTTGAACATCTTCTCAATGTAAAAGGAAATAATCCTGGTGGTGTTGCAAACAGCTAACCTCATGGGAAGGAGGAAAATGATGTTGGTGAAATTATGCTTGAGGAAGTGGAAAGGATAGTAAATAAACTCCATTGTCATAAGGCAGCAGGAATAGATGAAATTAGACCTGAAATGGTTAAGTATAGTGGGAAAGCAGGGATGAAATGGCTTCATAGAGTAGTAAAATTAGTGTGGAGTGTTGGTAAGGTACCTTCAGATTGGACAAAAGCAGTAATTGCACCTATCTATAAGCAAGGGAACAGGAAGGATTGCAACAACTATCGAGGTATCTCATTGATTAGTATACCAGGCAAAGTATTCACTAGCATCTTGGAACGGAGGGTGCGATCAGTGGTTGAGAGGAAGCTGGATGAAGACCATTGTGGTTTCAGACCACAGAGAGGCTGGCAGGATCAGATTTTCAGTATGCGCCAGGTAATTGAAAAATGCTACGACAGGAATAAGCAGTTGTGTTTATGTTTTTAGATCTAGAGAAAGCTTATGACAGGGTACTGAGGAAAAAGATATTTGCCATACTGGGGGACTTCGGAATTAGGGGTAGATTATTAAAATCAATCAAAGGCATTTATTTTTACAATTGGGTTTCAGTGAGAATTAATGGTAGAATGAGTTCTTGGTTCAGGGTACTTACAGGAGTTAGACAAGGCTGTAATCTTTCACCTTTGCTGTTCGTAGTTTACATGGATCATCTGCTGAAAGGTATAACATGGCAGGGAGGGATTCAGTTAGGTGGAAATGTAGTAAGCAGTCTAGCCTATGCTGACGACTTGGTCTTAATGGCAGATTGTGCTGAAAGCCTGCAGTCTAATATCTTGCAACTTAAAAATAGGTGCAATGAGTATGGTATGAAAATTAGCCTTTCAAAAACGAAATTGATGTCAGTAGGTAAGAAATTCAACAGAAATGAATGTCACATCGGTGATACAAAGCTAGAACAGGTCGATAATTTCAAGTATTTAGATTGTGTGTTCTCCCAGGATGGTAATATAGTAAGTGAAATTGAATCAAGGTGTAGTAAAGCTAATGCTGTGAGCTTGCAATCACGATCAACAGTATTCTGTAAGAAGGAAGTCTGCTCCCAGACAAAATTATGTTTACATCGGTCTGTTTTTAGACCAACTTTGCTTTACGACAGCAAAAGCTGGGTGGACTCAGAGTATCTTATTCACAAGTTTGAAGTAACGGACATGAAAGTAGCGAGAATGATTGCTGGTACAAACAGATGGGAACAATGGCAGGAGGGTACTTGGAATGAGGAGATAAAGGCTAAGTTAGGAATGATCTTGACGGATGAAGCTGTACACATAAACCGACTTAGGTGGTGGGGTCATGTGAAGCGAATGGAGGAGGGTAGATTACCTAGGAGAATAATGGTCTCTGTTATGGAGGGTAAGAGAAGTAGAGGGAGACTAAGACGACGATGGTTAGACTCAGTTTCTAACGATTTAAGGATAAGAGGTATAGAATTAAATGAGGCCACAGCACTAGTTGCAAATAGAGGATTGTGGCGACATTTAGTAAATGCAAAGAGGCTTGCAGACTGAATGCTGAAAGGCATACCAGTCTTTAATTATAATGTGTGTAATGTATGTATGTATGTATGTATGTGATTTCAAAAACATCCCCAGTCCACTTGATTTGTACAGCTATCGACAGTTACTGTTAAGACTTACACAACTATCCTTTTGTAGGAATTTAGATCGAATGGACACCTGATGTATGGTGTTACAACATTTTGGCTTCAAGAACTATTTTTAACAGCAGACAGTTTTTTGGTTCTCCTGAAAACTTTTACTCTCTGGATTTGGGATGTTCTTGAAATCACTGTTTCAATTGGAAAGTGAAATAAAGAAGAATTCAGCACTAATTGCAGGAATAAAATTGAGGAGGAAATGAGTGTCTTCTTTGGAAATGAAGAGGGATGAAAGGAAAGTTGAGAAAATAAAAAGGAGATTGAAGAAGCTGCCAATTATGATAGATGGATATAGTCAAGGCAGTGAGACATGGACTAAGATGTGACAACGGAAAAAACAGGACGAAAGACTTAAGAAAAATGGGGAGGAACTATCTTCACCTTAGCCCTTGCTATAAACTTATAAATGGATGTGATGATGATAATGATGAGCAGAGTAAGGTTACATTCAGTGTTTATATTTTCTTATACTAGGGCAGTAATTTTAGATATACTGGAAATACTACTCACTATCAGTGAGATCTTTGGATTCTATGTAAGTAGCTTTAGAAGTTTATTTTGGTATTTTAAGGGTAATTGGTTAAAATATTTGTAACCTATTTGTTTTTGATAGTTATTTGTTTTCTTCAATGTATGTATAGTGTCTATATTATGTCTTTTTCCTTCCGTTGTGTGAATGTAGTTCCCTACTTCCTAAACCATTTGGGAAATGTTCTTTAACCTCAAATAAACTGACTTAATTTCATCGAAGGTGTTGTCATTATTCCTTAATTCCTTTCAGATATAAGTACAGAAGTAATTTATGGAATCCCCTTAATGTACCTAACAGGTTTCATTTGACATTTCATAACCTCCTCTGCTCCGCTTAGTATTGTCCAATGTATTAGATGTGAATGGAGAAACTGATTAGCATCTGAGCTTCACATACCCTTTTCTTTTATTTGTTTCTGTAAAATATCACTCTGGAGTGTTTCTTACAAAGTTGTGTATGAGTGCCCCAATTCAATTTAATATCAGATATTCCTAAAAGTTTCAGTGGAGTGTTGCTGTTTTTATCCAATGATGAGTTGTTTAGATGAAAATATATTTCTTCTGTTTTACCTCTGGGACCACCCTAGAAACTTGTTTTTGCTGTTCACAAATTATTATGTTATTTTTTAGAGAAATATTATCAGCATAAATGATTGATTTTCCTGGTAAGTTCAATGTACACTAGCAAAAATAAAAATAGACCAAGCGAGTTGGCCATGCGGTTAGGGGTGCCCAGCTGTGAGCTATATCTGGGAAATAGTGGGTTCAAATTCCACTGTCAGCAGCCCTGAGGATGGTGTTCTCATTTTCACATGCTTCCTTCCAACTCCTAGGCCTCTCCTATCCCATTATCGCCATAAGACCTATCTGTGTCGGTGCGATGTAAATCCACTAGCAAAAAAAGAGAAAATAAGTCGCCCAATGACTGAGTCTTGGACTACATTGGGGCTGATTTTAAATAATAGATTGTGGTTTCGTTTTCTACAGCTGCCATATGCTTCCTGTGTGTAAGGTATGACTTAGTAATCAGTAATTTATGAGGTCATAATGCAATATCTTATGGGAAAATGTGTTAAATGCTTTGTAGATATCTAGACGTAAGGTGCATGTGACTGAAGGAGACTGAAAGTTTTCTATTATTTCCATAACTACAGATTCTACCACATAAGTAGTTCAATGTCCTGCTCTAAAACTAATTTGTCAAGAACTGAATAGGTTGTTATTTCCAAAATAGTATTAAAATTGTATTTTTATGCAATAATCTGGTACAGGTACAGGCTGACAATTTCTATTTTCATTCCTGTATTGTGGGAGAGTAACTGATGGTCCAGAAAATGACTTCTTGAAATACCCAATTACTGAGATTTGCCTTCAGGAGTATTATTACATGAATAACAATGATTGCATAGAGGAAAGTTATAGGTCACATTTTGACAAAGAGCATTTTCTCTTAATAGTCATTAACATAATGTGCCTATTTCTTGGTGCTAGTATCTTCATGCAAGTATATTCACTAATTTGAAGTCTGTAGTGCTTTTGTCCTATTTCCTTATTCAGTAATATTCGGCTGCTTAGTAGATCACTTTCTAGATCTCCTATCACTACAAGGCTGTTTGTGGTGATAAATAGTTTTAGTCCTGACTTCCGTGCTTTATCTAAATGGAAGTATAGAACTCTTTTTTGCTGCTTTCAGATCAAGTTCTTTCCTAATGCAAATTTTTGTTCTTTTCAAGCGTTTCACATTATTAAAAAAGTTGGGTTGGTCTTCTTCCCGCATTTTCCCTATTCTAAAAACAATATCAATGTCATTCTCACCCACTCAGCTTTAACTTTTTCCCATATTAAGGATATTGTTTCATCTAACATATTGTTAAAATTTTCCTTCTCCGAATCAGCCAATCGATATATAATTATAATTTATATTTTGTTGCCACAGTGGAGTAATATTTACTGGTGAATTCATTGATGTTTAATTCCAGTATGGATGCAACTCAATTGTAATTTATAGTGAGCTTCAGTAAAACAAGAACTTATTAAGAAAGTACAACTGTAAAGAATTAAGAGTGTAAAGTAAGTGAATGGAACAACATTGATGGACTCATATTCTAGGACTTTAATGTTACAATCATCCATGGATTGTTTTTCTTTTTTGTTAATCATGTGGTGTCTAATTTATTTTGCCATATTTTGTTAATGAAAGCCAAGACCATTTTATTTGCGTTGTGTCACCTGAGCCTGATACCTCATTCCCTTATAATGCATCAGTAAATTTTGTTATGCTCCCACATGAACGATCTGCCCCGCAGGATCCTTATGCCTGCCAGCTGATCTCGGGAAAAGGGGGGCTCTATGTATGCACGCCATGAGGAAAAGACAAAAATATTGAATGAAAATCAATTTTTAAGATCAGGAGAAAAGGCACTACAATCTAGTCTATAAATATAAATTTTATTAAAATAACTGTGCGATGAAGAGTGTACCTTTACATAACTGGTTAACTTCTTGTAGTATTATGAGTATGTAACGTCTCAGCTTCTCTGGGCAGCATTCATTTCACACAAGAGCTTAAATTCAAGAATATTTCAATGAATTTAAAATATTACTGTGATTTTTAAACTAGTTCTGCCAGTCAGTTTATATTTCAAATATGTAATGACATATGTAATGAAATGTTTGACTTTATTATTGTTTAATTCCTGAAATGCTTGCAATCAAAGTTGAAACCAGAGACCTTCATAATCAGTCAATAAAGAGTCTTTAACATCATATGATGAATTATTTCTGACTGCATTTGTGATAATACACTGAAGAAAATGGAAATTGCAACATCCAGAAGAAGTGGTGCTACGTTGCTGCAATTGAACACGCAGGACGAGCGTTCGGTTGTGCTTTGATGATTACACTTCCAGGTCCCTCTGACCGCAAGTTTGGATAACAATCAATACAGGACGTGCCCACCACGAGCTGCAATACATTGATGGATTCATCGAGGCATGGAGTCAATAAGGCACTGGATCGCTTCCTGAGGAATTGTGGCCCATGCTTGCTGCACTGCATGGGTCAGTTGTTCCAGACTTGTGGGTGGCTGAGGAAGATTGACCAGTTGTCGACCCATCATGTCCCACACGTTCAATAGGACTGAGGTCCGCGGATCTGCCGGGCCATTCTAAGGTTTTGATGTTGTGGAGAGCTTCTCTGGAGATGCGTGCAGTGTGAACCCGAGCATTGTCCTGCTGAAACATCCCATTAGCAATGTTCGCCATCATAGGGAAAACCACTGGATTGAGTTCCCTGTCAACATACTGTCGAGCAGTCATAGTGCCCTCAACAAGCACTAATTGTGATTTCACATTAAAGCCAATAGCTCCGCAGACCATAATGCTTGGTGTTGGCCCTGTGTGCCTCTCAACAATAAGATATGGGCGGCCTCTCTCCCCGGTACGTCGGCGCACACAATTCTGGCGATCACGACGGGCAAGACAGAAGCTTGATTCATCACTAAAGATGACCCTTTGCCATTCGTCGACCCACGTCGATCTTTCTCGACACCAGCTCAGCCTTACACGTTGCTGTTGTGGGGTCAATTGAACACCTTCTGCAGGTACATGGGCTCGTAATCCAGCTGCACGCAGGCGATTACCAACTGTTTGTTGTGTAACGTGGGTTGCCACAACTGCTCAAATTTATGCTGCTGTCGCACGGAGTTCCATCCGGGCCATCAGAATGATGCGGCGATCATCTCTCACAGTTGTCTGTCGCGCTGGGCCTGTGCCAGGTCTACGAGCGTGGATACCTTCATTTGACCACTGCTGCCATACACGTACCGTAGATGCCCGTCGACCAACACGTGCAGCGACAGTCCTTAGCAATAATCCAGCCTCACACAGCCCAATTATCCGAGCCCTCTCAAAGGGCAACAGTTGTTGATAGGGTGCTCTTCTCTGTCATCGAGGCATGTTCGACAGGGAGCACTTGACTGCACAGACTGCAAGTTAACTACTCTACACCAGTCTGTATACTGGAGTTGATTCCTCCACGACCAATAATGTGGGGAGACCTGTAGCAACAATGCAATGGGTCTGAAACTTTGGTCGTTTACATACCTACATGGCATCGTTCCATATCTTGAAAATCAACACAAAAGACCAATGCCTTCATGGTGTTGCAATTTCCATTTTCTTAAGGGTATTATCAAGAGTCACTTCTAGTTGGCTGATAATGAATATAGTTTAAATTATGTGGCCTTGAGGAATTACTGGGAATATACTTGCTCTTTCGAGTAGATAAAAATGTTTCCATAATTATCTCCTACAATGAAAATTTTGAACTTCTTTTATTTCCCTAATTCAGTTAGTTCTTCATATACAGTTGGCAGATTTCCAGATGACAAATAAGGAATACTTGCAGATTTTCATATGGCAAATAAGGAACATTTCAATTGCTTTGCCATGGTGTGCTAAATTAAACACCAAGGCCACTTAGTGAATAGGAAAAGATACCGGGGATGCAAATTAAGAAATCCTGGTTATAATATACAAGCTTGAAATACTTCTTATTACAAACTAATAATGTGTTAGTCTTTAGACTGAAATGTAAATTTCACAAGAACTTCTCATTTGAAGATGCAATTTGCAATAAGTTCTTATTCAACAAAACATTCTTGTGAAATTCTTTACAATACACCTTTACAGTTCACTTTTTATTAAATTTACAGAGCTACAATTCCTGCACTCTCACTATTTTTTTTACTTATTAAAAATATATTTTCAGTATATGCACTTGATGGAAATATAATATACACAAATTTAAGTACCAGCTACATATTCTTCAGTATTCTTGGGCCAATTAAAGCTGTAGTATATTCCCATCTCTCT
Organism: Anabrus simplex; assembly: GCF_040414725.1. Classification (NCBI taxonomy): domain Eukaryota; kingdom Metazoa; phylum Arthropoda; class Insecta; order Orthoptera; family Tettigoniidae; genus Anabrus; species Anabrus simplex. The sequence continues at coordinate 14,235,414 of NC_090267.1, forward strand.
GTTATTGCTCGACCATTTCAAGATCTGCTGAACACGTTATTCACATTCAGCTTTCCCCAACCCGCATTCTCCAGTGTATTTCCCTGCTGGTTCCTCTACTATTCTAGATTTAGTATTTCATGTTTAAGGATTGCATTGCTTATTTGTCTGCTCAGGGCTTTGTTACCAGAATTAATTATTTAGTGAATATTTCTGTGCCATAAGTACAAGTTTTGAAAATGTCTTCATTTCTGAAATGACTACATATGCAATAGTGTACAACTTTATTTGTGCAAGATTCTTCAATAAGATCATATGAGAGATATACATAACAACAATGTTAGGATGTGACAGTAATCTAAGCTTTCCTTTCAGGACCCTAACTTATTCATATCCATCATTGTCAGCAATATAATTTACACCCCGATATAGTGACAGTTTAACACTTCTATAGTTTTAACACCGGGACTGACTGAACCCCACACCAGCAACCATACCTCCTTAAGATCTTCCTCATCTTCTCTGGTATGCTGTTTCCATGGCTATTCAGGTATATATTTACTTGGCGATCAGTTGTTATAAGGTTTCTTCTAATAATCGACTTCTTACCTGAAGAAACTGATGTTAAATTTGATAACACCAGTGAAGAGCTGAATCTATGGCTGAGAGACTACTCCCAAGAAATGTGAGGCAAAACGAACACTTCCACTATTAGTATCAAGCAGCAAAGCACCAACTGCCCAATAACCACAGTCAAATGCAAATTATGCATACTCTTTTCTCCAATGAAGTGTTAAATTTCACTGTAAACATCACCAGTTTTCTCCATAAGTATATTACTCAGAATCTCTTAAAAAAGACACGATACTACAAGAAGATGGAATTTTTTTTTCTATTTCTCAGTGGATACGAAATTGCATGCTAACACAAGGATTATATATTTTTAAATGTTTGGATATGTTATCACAAATGTTTTAGGCAATAAGTTTTTAATCTCAGCCTAGATATAGTTCATTTTGTTTGCGTCCCCCTGTAACCCACTCAACCCCTTCAACGCTTAACAACATCAAAGTTTTTATGGTGTTATGAAAGATTTAAGACTAATACGAGAAGAGCTTTTATACCCTTTAATCACGTCACCTGAACGCGTTGTAGCTGATCATGTTAACATGTACTACTGATATGTAAATTTGCCTAAAGCAAAATATATTTTGTAGCGATTAAGTGGATTCATTGGTCTACTTCACTTTGTTCTTCTGGAGTGTCTGATCGGCAAACAAGCATCAGTAGCTTACTTTGAGAGACAGTCCACAACGTGCATAATTGGAAATGGTGAAAGCCGGGCTGAGTGGCTCAGACGGTTAAGGCGCTGGCCTTCTAACCCCAACTTGGTAGGTTCGATCCTGGCTCAGTCCGGTGGTATTTGAAGGTGCTCAAATACGACAGCCCCGTGTCGGTAGATTTACTGGCACGTAAAAGAACTCCCGCGGGACTAAATTCCGGCACATCGGCGTCTCCGAAGACCTTAAAGAGTAGTTAGTGGGACGTAAAGCAAATAACATTATTATTATTATTATTGGAAATGGTGAAGTGTGTAACAGTGCAAATAGTGTCACTGTGTTAGTCACCTTAGTCTTCACCAGTTGTGTGTTTGTAACCTTATTATGTTACAACTAGGCTCAGAAGTGGGATTGTGTTTCATACTCAACCAGCTATGATGGCACTCCCAGCATCATGAACGTGAAAGCCCCAAGTCATGACGGGACCACTTCTTGGAGAATGATCTGGACTCAGTTCAAGACCATAAATTGGATGCATGGTAAGAAGAGCAACACCTTCTTTGTAAATCAGAACACACGTACTATAAGATATTTTCAACACCTAATTCTGTAAAAAATAAATATTTTATTAAATTTCAATGCTGAAGGGGCTTCTCACATTCATAATATTTTGGACTTGCTACCCCTTTCCAGTAAGACATCAAGAGACATAGAAGTATAGCAACAACATTATAATGATTATAATAGGACTAGTAAAACTTAATACAATTTTGTGTATAATTAAACAATAATTATTTTGTTAAATTTAAAATCTTATAATTATTTAATCTCCTCCCACCTATCATGTTTTCCTAGTGGTCACCATTACATCCTGACTGCAGGAGGCAAATATTGATTTTTTTTTAAAATCTTGCAAAAAATAGTCTAGAGAGGTAACAGTGAACGAGTCTAAATCTCCACGTGATCAAAACAACATAACCACAAGTATCACACTTGCTCCGCCCTGCTACCTTGTCACACACATTTAAAAATAGCTGTAGATGAAAGTTTACTGTGTGTGATCTCCACTTCCACCTCTAACTCCAAATCAACCTCTACCCACATCTTCACCTCAATATCAGCATCTACCCCCCCACCCACCACCACTACTACCTACACCTGTACATACACCTAGAGCTTCACCTCCATGCATGATATTGCTCTTTAGCCACATACTAGTCCCCCAGACATAGCATCTGAGATCTGAGCATATAGGAATTGTGTATAGTAGTCATCTTACCTAATAGCCTTTACGTCAGTTCCCAACGTTAGGCAGATAAAGCTAATAGATCCTAATTACAAGTTGTGAGCCCCTAAGGTAGCTCTCTAAAGTTAGACCCTAAGAATAACGTATAGCCCATATCTTGCCTAATAGCCCTTGTGTTAGTTCCCAAAATTAGTCACTGATGTCAACATCCCTATCCCAAGCCCATAAGCATGTGGGTCTGACATCTCCTGGCATTGACAACAAGACATGGAGACCCCTCACATGTCATCGCACAGCACGAAAACGAAAAGGCAACCACACGCTCCTAAGCATGTGGCTCAGTTTTATACATGTCACACTGCGGCAGACCACATGTCACAAGCAAGCCTCTCTGACATGACCCCCACGAATGAGCACAGACAAGCGACCACTGTGGACAACACCGCCCGAACCACCAGAGAAAATCAATCACAGACAACAGGCTTAAACAAAATGGTGGACAAAATGCCAATCACAACATAGTCATGTCCCTTTTAACCACACCACTCAACCCAACAAACAATCACCAACAGGCAACACTCTATTTACCTGCACCATAAGCGATGCCCCCTCGCTTTTTACCCCACCACCATCCAATCACGAACAAACCACACCCAGTGACGCCATAGTCATGCCCTATGATAACACATATGTAATACACTCCAAGGTCAGACTTTCTCTATAATGAATGTAAGGGCCCTACTTAGGCCTCAACATCTATTTTGCCTCATATTGGTACATCCAATGTAACAGAAGACCATTCTCCTTCCATGATGTATCTTTGCGACTTTTCTCATTTCCATAGTTACCTTTATAAATTTCCTTTACAATATGGGCTGATGAGCATGCAGTTTTCACATTTAAACCATGATAAAAATACCACCATTGCCACTTAACAGTACTGAACAATATTTCCATGTTTACCATGCTCAGCGCTGACATGGACAAAACAATAAAAAGACTAAACTATGGATATCTAATAACACTGCTGTAATGGTAAAACTTTATGTGACATACATGGTCAGAATAACTTTTGGTATGTAGAGATTATCGATAGACCTATAATAACATTGATAATTGAGAATTCAATTTTATTCCTTCCCCAAAAAATAACATTTCACGCAGCATGAGTATTTTTAAAGGACTTGTTCACCAACTTTGTATACTTGTTTTCATTGAATTATCTTCAACCATTTACTTGTAGCTCAGCATTGATGTGGACTAATCAAATAAACACTAAATTAATTAATATATCTGTTATCATAGCCAGTACAGTAAAAGTGAATAAGACCTAAGTGATCATAAATTGTATTATCTAAAACATTTCTCGTGTATCAGTAGGACCAATAACATCATTCTGTGAGAACTAAATGTTACGCCTTCTGCAAAACAACCATTTAAGCTAGCAGAAAGAAAATGTCATAGCGTAGATTGTAGTGTCTTATTCACCAACACTGCATACAGATTTAAGTTAAATACTATTAATCCATTCTTTCGTGATGTGCATATATAGACAGAGCCAAGCTAAGTGGCTTAGATGGTTGAGGCACTGGCTTTCTGAACCCAGCTTGGCAGGTTCGATCTTCGCTCAGTCCGGTGGTATTTCAAAGTGCTCAAATACCTCACACTCATGTTGGTAATTTACTGGTATGTAAATGGACTCCTGGGAGACAAAATTCTGGCACTTTGCCATCTCCAAAAACAGTAAAATTAAAACAAAATTATTACTTATCATAATGGCAGAGATAACAGAAAATTAAGAAATGCATTTCCTTCTTAATGTAGACATCAAAGATACAGAAATACAAATCATTTTAAATTACAACCAGTTTACAGACAAAACTGTCACTACTACTATATTATGTTTCTTGCTACTTTTCAACAGATCTGCAATAGTCTGTTGCAATCTTGCTACAACCTGCTGGTATATGGCTGGCCAATTCTGTACTGTACCGAACATCTCTTCTATATTTACAATGCACACTTAACACGTCGTAACAGATTCAACATTAATTTCAAAAGTCCACAGATTACCTGTATTAAATGGCATCAGAAAATTTTTACTGGCAGAGATCAAAACAAATTCAGAACTACTTTACCTACTAAACTTTAGGAAGATCCAGTATGGCATGTACAAAGGACTAATTGTCATGGTAAACACGCTTAAAGAAACTTGAGTCCAACTCTGAGAAACACTCCGAGATCTAGTAAGAACTGTACAAATGTAACAACTATCCACATGAAGAGAAAGAGTACAGGAAAACAAAGAAATTAGCAATAATAGATTTACAAACCATCTCCTAAATTACGTAGTACTTGTGAGTTAAAAATTCCGGGTTCTCCACTTGTGATGTCGCAAAAATTGATGTATTTAATTCGTGCACTTGCATGAAAAGGTAACACGGGTTGTGTCCAGTCTTCTGCATGTCCACTCTGGTGGACGTGACCTGCTGGGCAGGATATGCATGTGGCCTAGAGGTTCTCTGTTATGTGCAAATGCATCTGAAATATTTCCTTGCAGATCTTACAGATCCATTGGTGACTGGTCATCCACCACCTCTATGTGAATATGTTAGGGGGAGTCTGGTCTTGGGAATTAGCAGCAAAGGGATTAGTCTACTGCGATCACAGAACCGGTCATTGATCATTTCACTGAGGAATTCTCACATGGACTGTTATGTATGGCAGAGGACCATCTGGTTGAAAATGATGTTGGTTAAAAACGTACACCAATCGTGCTAAGAGAAATTGTTACAACATCTCCAGGTGATTGGCACCTCGAACAATGTCATCCTCAATGATGATGAGTAATTTCAGAGAACTCATTAACCTTAGGGCTGAATCGTCTTCTGAGTTTGTAGGTAATGTGCAGTACTATGCTTTGGTACACACTAAAAAATTGTTGAAATTGTGACATGCTCTCAAACCAGTTGTACCACAAGACACTGCACATGGTCTGCCACCATTTTGGCAGAATGCCACAAACATACGCATGCACTTTCATAATGAAATGGCAGGGAAAGTCACCAAGTCAATCTCCCAGCTCTCACAATCTGCCCTTTCAGTCTTGATCACTGGCAGAAATATGCAACATAAAATTTGGAACATTTTGTTTTATAATTAAGGCATCACAATTATTCAGAGTATTTTACTAAAATATTACATTTGTTTATCCAAACTTCATTACCAAAAATCATAGAACATCATTTTAGGGCTGCATTTCTCATAACTCCCTCGTGGATAGTATACATATTACTGTGAACAAAATTGTGCCTTGTTAACTACAACTCTGAAAGTATTTTGCATCAAAGATAATATTTCTAATGATTCAAGCATGTATTGCATTGTTTGAGTCATCAGTCCATAGACTGGTTTGATGCAGCCCTCCATGCCACCCTATCCTGTGCTAACCTTTTCATTTCTACGTAACTATTGCATCCTACATCTGCTCTAATCTGTTTGTCATATTCATACCTTGGTCTACCCCTACCGTTCTTGCCACCTACACTTCCTTCAAAAACCAACTGAACAAGTCCTGGGTGTCTTAAGATGTGCCCTATCATTCTATCTCTTCTTCTCGTCAAATTTAGCCAAATCGATCTCCTCTCACCAATTCGATTCAGTATCTCTTCATTCGTGATTCGATCTATCCATCTCACCTTCAGCATTCTTCTATAACACCACATTTCAAAAGCTTCTATTCTCTTTCTTTCTGAGCTAGTTATCGTCCATGTTTCACTTCCATACAATGCCACGCTCCACACAAAAGTCTTCAAAAACATCTTTCTAATTCCGATATCAATGTTTGAAGTGAGCAAATTTCTTTTCTTAAGAAAGCTCTTCCTTGCTTGTGCTAGTCTGCATTTTATGTCCTCCTTACTTCTGCCATCGTTGGTTATTTTACTACCCAAGTAACAATATTCATCTACTTCCTTTAAGACTTCGTTTCCTAATCTAATATTTCCTATATCACCTGCCTTCGTTCGACTGCACTCCATTACTTTTGTTTTGGACTTATTTATTTTCATCTTGTACTCCTTACCTAAGACTTCATCCATACCATTCAGCAACTTCTCGAGATCTTCTGCAGTCTCAGATAAAATAACAATATCATCGGCAAATCTCAAGGTTTTGATTTCCTCTCCTTGGACTGTGATTCCATTTCCAAATTTCTCTTTGATTTCCTTTACTGCCTGTTCTATGTAAACATTGAAAAGGAGAGGGGACAAACTGCAGCCTTGCCTCACTCCTTTCTGGATTGCTGCTTCTTTTTCAAAGCCCTCGATTCTTATCACTGCAGACTGATTTTTATACAGGTTGTAGATAATTCTTCGCTCTCGGTATCTGATCCCTATCATCTTCAGAATCATAAATAGCCTGGTCCAATCAACATTATCGAATGCCTTTTCTAGATCTACGAATGCCATGTACGTGGGCTTGTCCTTCTTGATTCGATCCTCTAAGATCAGACGTAAAGTCAGGATTGCTTCACGTGTTCCTACATTTCTTCTGAAGCCAAATTGATCTTCCCCCAACTCAGCTTCAACTTGTTTTTCCATTCTTCTGTAAATAATACGTGTTAAAATTTTGCAGGCATGAGATACTAAACTAATAGTGCGGTAGTTTTCACACCTGTCAGCACCGGCTTTCTTGGGAATAGGTATAACAACATTCTGCCGAAAATCGGATGGGACTTCTCCTGTCTCATACATCTTGCACACTAAATGAAATAACCTTACCATGCTGGTTTCTCCTAAGGCAGTCAGTAATTCAGAGGGAATATCATCAATTCCAGGTGCCTTGTTCCTATTTAGGTCACTCACAGCTCTGTCAAACTCTGACCTCAAAATTGGGTCTCCCATTTCATCAGCATCAACAGCCTCTTCATGTTCCAGAACGAAATTATCTACATCGTTACCTTGATACAACTGTTGGATATGCTCCTGCCATCTTTCTGCTTTGTCTTCTTTCCCTAGAAGTGGCTTTCCATCTGAGCTCTTAATATTCATGCACCTAGATTTCCTTTCTCCAAAGGTTTCCTTGATTTTCCTGTATGCAGCATCTACCTTTCCCAGGACCATACAGCCTTTGACATCCTTGCACTTCTCCTTCAGCCATTCTTCCTTAGCTACCTTGCACTTTCTATCCACTTGATTCTTTAATCGCCTGTATTCTTTTCAGCCCTCTTCATTTCTAGCATTCTTATATTTTCGTCGTTCATCAATCAGGTCTAGTATCTCCTGAGTTATCCACTGATTCTTAGTTGATCTTTTCTTCCTTCCTAACATTTCTTCAGCAGCCCTACTGACTTCATTTTTCATGACTCTCCACTCTTCCTCTACTGTGTTTCTTTTGGCCTTTTCATTTAGTCCTTGTGCAACATGTTCCTTGAAACGATCCATCACACTCTTTTCTTTCAACTTGTCTAGATCCCATCTTTTTGCATTCTTTCCTTTCTTCAATTTCTTCAACTTCAGATGGCATTTCATGACCAACAAGTTGTGGTCAGAGTCCACGTCTGCTCCTGGGAAAGTTTTGCAGTCCAACACCTGGTTTCTGAATCTCTGCCTAATCATAATGAAGTCTATTTGATACCTTCCAGTGTCTCCAGGTCTCGTCCACGTATACAGCCGTCGTTTGTGGTGTTTGAACCAAGTATTGGCGAGGACTAAATTATGGTCAGTGCAGAATTCAACCAGCCGACTTCCTCTTTCGTTCCTTTGTCCCAATCCAAATTCTCCTACTGTGCTACCTTCTCTTCCTTGGCCTACCACTGCGTTCCAGTCTCCCATCACAATTAGATTCTCGTCACCTTTGACATATTGTATTAAATCTTCTATCTCCTCATATATTCTTTCAATTTCTTCATCATCCGCTGAACTAGTAGGCATATAGACCTGCACTATTGTGGTGGGCATTGGTTTGGTGTCTATCTTGGCGACAATAATTCTTTCACTATGCTGGTCGTAGTAGCTTATCCGCTGCCCTATTTTCTTATTCATTATTAAACCAACTCCTGCATTACCCCTGTTTGATTTCGTGTTGATAATTCGGTAGTCGCCTGACCAAAAATCCTGTTCTTCCTGCCAACGTACTTCACTTATACCAACTACATCTAACTTTAGCCTATCCATCTCCCTTTTCAGATTCTCTAACCTACCACAACGATTCAAACTCCTAACATTCCACACTCCGACTCGCAGAATGTCAGTATCCATCTTCCTGATGATCGCCCCCTCTCGTGTAGTCCCCACCCGGAGATCCGAATGGGGGACTAGTTTACCTCCGGAATATTTTACCCGGGAGGAAGCCATCATCAGTACATCTTTCATACAGAGAGAGCTGCATGTCCTCGGGAGGTGGTTACGGCTGTAGTTTCCCGTTGCTTTCAGCCGTGTAGCAGTATCAACAGAGCTAAGCCATGTTGAGTATTATTACAAGGCCGTATCAGTCAATCATCTAGACTGCCGCCCTTGCAACAACCGAAAGGCTGCTACCCCCCTTTCGATGAACCATTCGTTAGTCTGGTCTCTCAACAGATACCCATCCGATATGGTTGCACCTGCGGCTCGGCTATCTGCATCATTGGGACACACAAGCCTCCCCACCGCGGCAAGGTCACATGGTTCGCAGAGGAGGTTGTATTGCATTATGTATCAATAAGTGCACACTATACCATAGGTCACTGCCTATCTCACGTATGTGAGCTTTTAATATATCTTTGTCGAATTGATTTCCACCAATACAGCACGGGAATGACCTCCGTTTACTGCGTATACAATTATACCATTATAAGTCTCGCGATCTTCGAAAGGCATTTCTACAAATCAAAACACAGAAGCTTCTACCCATTACTGGAAACCTGCGTTTACACACTGAGCAGAAGTACGGCTTGTCTTCAGGATCGGAATGCAGTGGTTCTTCGATGAATGTTGCAACGTTATTCACACTGCAACACACACACAAGATATTACCATCTATGAGGATAAAAAAAACATATTCTAGATTAGGTTGCAGAAGATATCAATAGTCACGAATACATTTGTCATGTTTTTTTAGAACAACCTTATGATGGAACTGATTATAACAACAGCAATGTGATTAATAAAAGTGTGTCTATATTATACTTTTCTTCACTAACTAGAGCTTCCTTCAATGTGATCAGATAACTGTGTAAAGATCTAAGTTGATAATACTAGAAGGCAAAGAAGATATTTGTGCTGAAATATTCAGAAATCTCATCACATTTAGCTGGCAAAAATTTCTAATATTGCTGTAAATATGGTGTAAACTAATTTAAAGTATTATTGTAAAGCTGCAGGTACCATTACATGTACAGGACAATTCAATATATATCTTCAGCTTCCCAAATTAGAACCATAAACAAAAATCCTTGGGTCTGTATCATTCAATGATATTTCTACCTGGATATCCTGCAAAAAGTAGAAGACAACAGCAATATCTAGCATCTATAGGGAAGCAGCCACTTCGGCAGATAAGCCACATAAGACGTGACAAGAAAAGGGACTTTGAGAAAAATGGTACCTGATGAGCTAGATGAACTCAAACAATGTAATTGCTCAATCTCATGGTGGAAGTTTGCAGTTCGATGTGTATTAAAATTGTGGCTGTGTAAAAATTACATATATAACATATCTGATAATGAATGTTGAGGCCTTGATTACTTATAAGAACAAGGTACATACATCCATTCTACATTCTCAGTTGTCATTCATGACTTTTGTACTGAATTACTTTCTTTCAAAAATAAATGCCTAATACCTGTGTTTCTATGAATCTAATTTTTTGTTAAACTTGTGTGCTAAATGCTTCAAAACATTACTGCATACTAAAAACTTGTTTATCTGCTTTTATCCTATTTTACACTTTTGGCAGACATTCACCCTCTTTAAATTATAGTATTCACTTATTGCTTAACCCTGAGAAGCCCTACAATGGATACAGACAAATGATTATTCATCTTATTTATATATATTCGCCTCCTCCCTCTCCATCCACTAATTTCTCATCCTCATGTAATGTTTTACCTTCTAGACTAACACTGTAATATGCCAACACAATGTTGCATACACTTTGTTCCTGCAACATCAGAACCTATAAGTGATTGTAATGAGAGCGACTATGCAAAATATTTATTATAGGTTTGACAAAGAGGGTGAAAAGCAGAACTGCATAAAACTGATGTTATGTAAGAAATACAGTGAGTGTTTTGTTGTTACAGAGAAGAGTGATCACCCCAGGATAATTGAAGAGATCTGCAAGAGGAGTGGTCAGCAACTCTCCGTGAGGACACGCCAATGAGCAGCAACACATCTTGGGGCGGACATCATGTTTGTGTCAAGAAGAGAAACAATCTACTATCCAAAGCTATATTCTTGACAGCACTTGTGGTAACCACTGGATTAAATTGATGGCTACAACAGTATAAAGGTTTTATAAAGTAGCCATGTATTTGTTGTTTGAGTTATCAGTTCACAGACTGGTTTTATACCAGCCTGTCCCTGCTAATCGTTTCATTTCTAAATGACTACTACATCCTACATCTGCTCTAATATGCTTGTCATGTTCATACCTTGGTCTATCAGTTCCTTTCTTACAGCCTACACTTCCCCCAAAAACTAAAGGAAAAATTCCGGGGTGTCTTAATATGAGCCTATCATTCTACCACCTTTTCTCATCAAATTTACCCAAATCCACCTCCTCTCACAAATTGGATTCAGTATCTTTTCATTCATGATTCGATCTACCCATCTAACCTTCCTTCTTTCTGAGATAGTTATCGTCCATCTTTCACTTCCATACAATGCCACACTCCAGACGAATGCCCTCAAAAATGACTGATTCCTTTATCAATGTTCAAAATGAGCAAATTTCCTTTCTTAAGAAAGACCCTACTTGCTTGTGCTAGTCTGCATTTTATGTCCTCCACACGCTGGCCACCATTAGGCATTTTACTGCCCAAGATCTACTTCCTATAAGACACCATTTACTAATCTAATATTATCTGTGTCACCTGACTACATTCTATGGCACTCCATTACTTTTGGACTTATTTATTTTCGTCTTGTACACCTCCCAAGAGTCCATCCATACCATTCAGCAAATTTTCCAGATCTTCAAGAGTCTTACTCTTTCAGCCATTCATCGTTAGCTGTCGTGGATTTTCTATCCGCTTTATTCGTTAATTGCCTGTATTTCTTTCTGTCCACCTCTTTTTTAATTCTTCTACTTTTGCATTCATCAACCAAGTCTAGTATCCCCTAAGTCATCCACTGATTCTTTGTTGATCTTTCCTTTCTTCCTAACCTTACTTCAGTAGCCCTATGGAACTCATACTGCATAACTACCAGCTTTTTGTTTCCATCAGGTTTTTCATTTAGTCCTTGTGCAACATTTTTCTTGAATCAATACCTAATACACTTTTCTATCAACATCCCTTCTTCTTGTATTCCTTCCTTTCTTCAACTTCAGATGACATTTCATGACCAACAAGTTTTAGACAGTGTCCACGAACCCCTGTGGGTAGGGGCAGTAGAATAATGCCCACAGTATCCCCTGTGTGTCATGAGAGTTGACTAAAGGGGCCCCACGGTCTCTTAAATTGGGAGCATTGGTTGACAACCACGGGTCCTTAACCAAGTCTTGGCACTGCTGGCACTTATTTGTGCCAGGCGCCACACTTTAATCTATCCTATTAAATAACGTGACTTTACATCATCTAGATTGTAGAAAATGTATAGGGGGAGGGTGTGCTATTTACTGTCATAATGATCTGAAAAAAATAGTGGTTACTTCAGACATGACAATTCCTTATTGACCAGAATTTATGTTTGCAGAAGTTTTGGCTAACAATCAAAAAGTACTGATCGGAGTAGTTCATGAACCCTCAGTCATAAGACACATATCTGACCTTGAACTTTGCTTTGCCAAGTTAAATCCACTGTATGAAAATAAAATTTTATTTGGAGATTTTAATACAAATCTGCTGACTGCGACAAACAACTCATTCCATTTTAAAAAGACGGTTCTTTAGCTTTGATCTGGTGCAGGGTAATTGTTTGTGTAAGAAATACTTATTAAAAAGGAGGTCAATCCTACTTGAGCCATAAAATTATGGCAAGGTGCACATTTTTGCTATTTTGGGTGACGTCAAATGTTGAAAAATGTAAGGATTTTCAAAATTTGATTCAATTAAATGTGGTTGATTAAAATCAGTAACAGTTTTGAAATTACCTGGAATTTCACAGTAAACCAAATGACTCAGACTTTCATTCACTTTATCATAACTAACAATCTTCAGAAAGTTTTAAATCATGGACAGCTTGCAGTGCCAGGTATTTCTACCCATTATCTAATATATGTCTGCTACTCATTAAAGATGCCAAAATATGAAACTAAATATATGACATGTAGGGATATAAAAAATCTGAACAAGGAAATAATATGACACAAAGCATAATATATGTCGTGGAGTGATATTTTACACATGGGTGATATGGTGTAAAAATAAAAAACTATCGTGTGTGGTGTCAGAACTGTATGACAGGTTGGCTCCCAAGGAAAAAATCCTGGTAACTCGACCATCTTCTCCGTGGTTGACTAGTGAGATTAAATCAGAAATGGAAAAGTGTAACTGATGGTACAGAAGGTTTAAACAAAGGGCTAATGCTAATGACTTTGAAAATTACCGCGTTCTCCACAACAGGGTTAAACAGTTAATCAGAAAGAGTAAATATAAACACATATGTTAAGCATCGAAATGCAAGAACTCAACAGAAATATGAAAACAATTATGAATGATGGGTATAGGTCGAGTTATTAAAGCAGGCACTGAATGTATCTCTTGATGATTTTAATTTACACTTCATGCCAGCCAAATCCACTGTAACAGGAAATGATGATGATGATGATAATAATAATAATAATAATAATAATCATAATAATAATAATAATAATAATGTTTCTTTTGTGTCAATTCAAGATAAATTCGTGTTTAAAGAGGCTGATATAAATGACATAAAATGAGTTACAAATTCTCTCAGATCAAATGCTGCTGGACATGATGACATCTGCTGATTGTAACTCACATTATTAACTACTGTTTAACCCAAAGAATTCTCCCTATGGCGTGGAAGGATGCCCTTGTCATCCCAATCCCGAAAAAGGATGCACCAATTATCCTTTTGGATTACCGACCAGTTTCTATCCTACTACCCCTGTCCAAAGTGCTGGAACCCCGGTACACGAGCAAATACTTATGTACTTACATAAATATGCCTTACTCTGCTCTTACCAATCAAGCCTTAAGAAAAACCATAGTACAACGACAGCTGTGCTGAATATGACAGATGACGTCAGATATGCACTGGACAACGAACGAGTGACAATACTTGCCTTTTTAGATTTCAGTAGCACATTTGATACTGTATATCCAAAGTTGCTTCTTTCCAAATTAGTGTCCTAAAACTTTAGCCAGGAAGTGCTGGAATTTTTCTGTTCTATAGTTGCCAATAATAATAAATCCACATGGCAAACAAAAAATATTGTTGTCCCACAAGAGTCAGTCCTGGACACTCTCCTGTTCATTTTATATATAAATATCACCGGATGAATTAAGTACTGCAAGTACCATCATAATGCTGATAGTTTGCAAATTTATTAACACATTAGAATTAAAATTATACAAATAATGTGTAATGTAAATGCTGACCTTGAGCTAATTAATGGCTGTGCAATTAAAAGCAACTTTATATTAAACTCCCATAAAAAGCAAGCCATTATCATCGGTACCTCAAAGAATCTTCATATTTTAAAACAAAATTGCATTCCTCCCATAACTTTAAATAATACTCTTATACCTAATTGTTAATCAGTTTCTAACTTTGTAGTTATAATGGAAACTCTAAACTGGTCAGCGCAAGTTACGAATATCTGTAAAAAGGTTCATTGTGGCTTCTACCACTTAGAATGTTTCAAAAATATATTCCCTCGATCACTAAAAATTCAACTTGTTCAGTCATTATTATTTCCCAGGTTCGACTACTGTGATCTAATTTCTATGGATATAACAGATGAAGTAAGCTTACAACTACAACACACTCAAAATGCTTGCCTTAGATATGCTATGGATTTATGGTACGACGCTCAAGTTTCTCCCTACTATAAACAATTATCCTGGCTATGACTACATGACAGGCGTAAACTACATTCAAATACTCTTGTGTACAGGTGCTTTCTGAAGACATCCCTGCTTATCTCTCCAGCAATTTTTGTCACCTTGGTACTTTATATCTCCATTGTACTCACTCAGTGTCCCTCCTAGAAATACCTGTCCACCGAACACCCACATACCATCAATCATTCACTATCACCGCTTCGGGATGGTGGAATGCTCTTCGCAAAGACATCAAGGATGCTGCATCAAATAGTATATTTAGAACCTCTTACCAGCAGTTCCTCGGTAAGTGCTTCCAGTAAGGTACCTGTATGAGTGGAAGGAGTGATTATGCGTGAAAATGACTTTATGAGATTATTGTACAATGAAATGCAATATTGGGTTAATATGATAATTTAATTAAATTAAAAACTTCTGTACTGTATTTACCAATTCAAAGTAAACATAGCTAGAAGTAATTACAGTATTTAACTTGGATCTTGTATTGCAAAAATACAATTACCGGTAGTTAAATTTCACCTCTGGTATTTTTACTTCCGAATTTCTTTCATTGTGTATTGAAATGAGTATTTTTTAAAATCTGTATGATGTAGGCAGTTCCTGTTTACTTTCTTTCTTATTTGTGTGCATATATTCATATTTTTCCTTTCGCTAGTGGCTTTACGTTGGACTGACAGCCTTAATTAAGGTACTGTCCCAGTACAGTGCCTGGTGTGAAAATGGAAAACCATCTTCAGGGCTGCAGACAGTGGGATTCGAAGCCACTATCTCCTGGAAACAAGCTCACAGCCGCTCGCCCCTAATGGCATGGCCAACTCATCCGGTTATTCGTATTTTTGTCTTAAACATTAGTGTTATTTGTAGTTCTTAGTATTTGAAGTTTATCAGTGTCATTGTATTAATACATGTAAGAGAGGGCCAGGAGCCCTAACTACACCACAGAAAATGAAGGCTTTATCTATCTCCCTTGGCCAACTCTTGCATTTTTCTGACCCTGATTATATTAGAACACTCGAGGCCTAGGGTGTCTTTCATTTTCACCCTCCGTGGTCCTTGTCTTTCTTTTCGCCACCATCTTAATTTTTTGAAGTGTTGCATTCCTTTCTTATATTCTCTCTAATTAGTGCTATACAGAGAATGGTTGTCCAGTTGCACTTCCTCTTAAAACAGTAATCACCACCACCTCCCATTCCACATCTGCCGCTGAGAAAGTCTTGCTATCCAACTGGTTTCTGATACATTCAAGTATCTCTAGGTCTCGTCCACGTATACAGCCATTATTTGTGGTGCTTGAATCAATTATTAACGGGGACTAAATTATAATTGGTGCAGAATTCAACCAGCTGACTTCCTATTTCATTCCTTTGTTCCAATCTGAATTCTCCTACTACATTACCTTTTCTTCCTTGGCCTACCACTGCATTCCAGTCTACCATCACAATTAGATTCTTGTCACGTTTTACATATTGTGTATATATATATTTATGATTTCTTTATCTTCGGCTGAACTAATGGGCATATACACCTGCTCTATTGTGGTTGGCAACAACAATCATTTCACTATGCTAGTTGTTGTGGCTTACTCACTGCCCTATTTCCTTAGTCATTACTAAATCGACTCCTGCATTTCCCTTGTTTGATTTTATGTTGATAATTTTGTAGTCTTCACTAATGCCAACCACAATTATAGTCTATCGATCTCCCTTTCCCTTTCCAGATTCTCTAACCTACCACGATGATTCAAACTTCTAACATTCCATGCTCCAGCTCTCAGAATGTGGGTATCTATCTTCCTGATGATTGCTCTCTCTCGTGTAATCCCTAAATGGAGATCCTAATGGGGAACTATTTTGCCTGTGTAAAATTTTGCCCGGGAGGGAGATATAATCAAAACATCATTCATTCATAAAGAGATAACTGCACGTTCTCGGGAGTTAGTTATGGCTGTAGTTTCTCACTGACTTCAGCCGCGTAGCAGTATCAACACAGCTAAGCCATGTTACGTAATAATACTAGGCCATAAGAGTCAATCATCTTGACTGCCAGCTTTGCAACTTCCAAAAAGCTGCTACCTCTCGGTCGATGACCTTTTCATTAGCCTGGTCTCCTCACAGGTACCACTCTGATTTGGTTGCACCCGCAGCTTGTCTATCTGCTTCACTGAGACGCACAAACCTCCCCACCATGGCAAGGTAACAGGCACGTAAAAGTACAGTTCGTTAATAAGCCTATGATTCTGATCACATTATTCAATTACAGAAAGACTTCTTCTTCTTCTTCTTTTCTTCTCGTCCTCTCAAATAGGCCTACTCCAGAACACGTTGGTTCGAACTGTTAGTATTTGATCTTTGCCCAGTAGTGTCACATCGTCTCCCAGTATGGCTCCATTCCTCCGACCAGGGGGTACCTTTCCTCATGTGTGATGTTTCCTCTCACAACCACCCATTTTGTCTCTCAGCATCAGTTGTGATACGCTCTTTCGTTCTACCAGAAGGTGAACAGATGGTTGGTCAATTTGCCACATGACCGAAGAAACCTACCCTCCTTTTCCTCACACAGTCAGAGAGCCTCACCTTTGGGAAGTAGAACTCTGAATTATGATGTCTCCAATATTCCCCATCTTCCAGGACCAGATCTAGCATCTTTCTGAGAATTCTCCTCTCGTTAACTTCCAATTTTGCAATCATGCCTTTTTTATGACAAGACAGTCCATGCATACAGGGATTCCAGTGGGATGACTGCTGTTTATTGTTTCAACTTCAGATTTTGCTTCAGGCATCACTCACTGATAAGTCTAAGGTCCAGTTCCTGCTTCTTAACCCCCACAGCATTGCTGAATTCAATCCAGTCACCAAGGTCTCAAATTTCAGCACTCACCTCAATTTACCCTGCTATAGTAACTATCTGTGTTGGACTCTTTCTTGTTGATAATACACGTGTGTTCCCCAGCGGCACTTTGTCTTCTGAAGTGACTAAACTAGATCGTGGAGGTTCAGTGATGAGTATCATATTTTCTGGAAACAGCAGACAATGTACTGGCAGTCATTCCCTCCTCTAACCCATAGAGACCAGATTGTATTTTTTTGCAATTTGCTTTACGCCGCACCGACACAGATACGTCTTATAGCGACGACGGGGAACGAAAGGCCTAGGAATCGGAAGGATGCAGCCATGGCCTTAAATAAGGTACAGCCCCAGCATTTGCCTGGTGTGAAAATGGGAAACCATGGAAAATCATCTTCAGGGCTGCCAACAGTGGGGTTCGAATCCACTATCTCCCGGATGCAAGCTCACAGCTGCGCGCTCCCAACCGCACATAGACCATATTCTGGGCACACTCTTTCTGCCATTCTCTCACAACTTTTTGAATATCTCATCTGATGAGGGGTAGAAGTCTCCTACCATGTTTGACCCCGGTTTTGATCTCCAAGGTTTCCAACATATTGCTTCTGAATTTAACCTTCGAGTGTGTATCAGTTAGCATTTGAATGGTTGATCTTCGGGGTTTGTTGTCTAGTCCTGGTTCCTACAGGTCTGTCTGTTTATGCTGCTAAAATGTACAAGGATGATTACCATCTAGCAGCTTCTAATATGAGAGAAAGCTAGTGATATTCAGAGGTTGAGGAACTGCTCATTACAGGACTGGCTCTTGCATAAGGCTCCACGGTAATTCCCCATCTGACTGTGTAGTTGATTCTCTACTCTTGCTAAAAGGACCTTGTATATTACAGGGAGGAGAGAGTTCCCTTGGCTGTTGTTTTCATCTCTCATTTCTTGTGAAGGGCAACCTCTTTTCCTCCCATATGTTCTAACTGATTACAGTGATCTTGTTCACTGCCTTGTACTATCACTGTTCCAGATTCCTCTCCTACTGTCTTGTTGATCTTGAGTAGGTGGATGATTTGACTGACTTCTTCTAATGAAGAAGGTAGCGTGTCTGCGTTTGGTGTCCTTTTGTGGCAGTCTAAGTCTTAGTTGGGTAGATCACAAGTGAGCAGGTATTTAAAGTATAAGCTTGGCCTGTGAGTCTCCGAGGGATGGCTTGCTGGAGTGTACTTACTGAGATTCTGTCTGAAAGTTATGCAGAACTCTATAAATTTATTTTTGGAATCAGAGCCAGTTGCTTGTATATGAAAACTCTTGATTTTTTGGATTATCTCGGTCATGATATTGCTCTGTTCCAACAATTTCTCCCAATTTTTCTTCATCATCTGGGAGTCTCATTTTAGCCTTGCTGTATATCTTTGTGTTATTGTATAGTCACAGCATGGAAGATTGAAGATAATTGATTTTTACTTTCTCCTTGAATTGTGTTGGTATGTGCTGCATCTGCAAATAGATTATTTGAATTTAATAATAATAATGTTATTTGTTTTACGTCCCACTAACTACTTTTACGGTCTTCGGAGACATCGAGGTGCCGGAATTTAGTCCCGCAGGAGTTCTTTTATGTGCCAGTAAATCTACTGACATTATTTGAATTTGTTGTTTGCCCTGTGTTCACCTCTCCAATCATCATTCATATTCACTACACTTTGGTGTGAAAACTCTTTGCTGAATCATTCTATACTAAAAGAAGCACTTGAGCACACAAAAATGTGTGCTTCAGCATCATGAACACATCAAGGTTGTATTGTCATCTAACAACTCGAGAAGAAACAGAAGCAAACTATGGCCAGATGAGCAAAGGCGTCTTGCTCATTTTAGTATTGCTACTTACTCAACTGGAAATGTCTACTGTATCTTGATCTATTTACAGGAAGAGCAATCTACTTTGCATGTTAATTTTAGTTTTTGTTAACTACGTATTGCTTATTAGGTACATGTATTGCTGGCATCTATCACCTGATTACATAACAGAGCTCATTCAGAAATGTGTCTGTAGCATTCTTCACTTAGTTCTGCTTATAACAAAATGTCAAAACCTTCAATAGATAGGCTTCATAACTTGAAACATAAATACACTTGGGAATGAGCAAATGCTGCACAATTTATGAATACGATTAACAGTTTCAGTGTTACTACACCAATATTACTGCAAGATACTGCACAAACTGACTGGCATAGATGATGCAATACAAGACATTATTACAAATCAATATTTTGAATCTGACATTGAAACGTGTGAAGAGTATACTGACAATCTGACGTCGAAGTGTGCGAAGAGTATACTGACAATCTGACGTCGAAGTGTGTGAAGAGTATACTGACAGAGCCAAACAAGACATATAGTGTGTTACACATGGCATCAATGAAAGGATGGTTGCTTCAATATTTTATCTCAGTATTGATGCCCCTCTCACAGTATTTACTGCAATCATACATACAGTAAAACTGTCCACCAATAAACTTGAGTCCCTTAGCAGTAACACTGAAACAGGTTCTCATGTCTGAAACAGTTAACAAGAAATCAGCCCAACCGGAAACAAATAAATATGCTTTTACATAGGAAAGAAATTCTCTGAGTGATGCACAGGACTTTCGTACATATTCAAACTGCATGGAATGGACGGGTAGTGCTTCCATTCATCTTTAATACTTTATGATTCAGTTGTTACACTCATCAAATAAGTTTTGAATCAGATTGGACCAAAATGTTCCTCCTCTTTACAAAAAAAATGAAAGACAGACATAGAGATGGAGCATGTCAGTGATATCCATCGCCTAACAAAACAACAAATGAGAGCCTCTACAACAATACGGCACACCCACATGACCTCGTGCACTGATGCATGCCTGAATACTGTCCACTAGTTCACCAATGTAATGTTGGTTCAAATTGTCTCACTCCGCACAGATCTCGCAGAGTGTTCGTCGGTTGCAACATCTATAAATAACTTTCTTTAATTTATTCTGGACATGTTCAACAGGGCTCATGTCTGGAGTAATGGTTGCCTCTCACATGGAGCAATATCATGATCACATAGGAATTCATTAATGAGAACTGCAAAATGGATGAGCACATTATTGTCCATTAAGACAAATTCTACTGAGTAGTAGTGATACATTGTCATGTTTTTGAGGATGTCATCCCTGTCTCGTAGAGCCATGACTATGATGGGCCAACCTGATGCCACCTTGAAACATCAGTTAGTCACCACATTGCTGCATGTGCTGGACATTGTGTCCGAGACATATAACCTGACCAGACTGCCTCCAAACGTGGCGTCAGTAATGGTCAGGAAAAAATCTTACAGGTCACGCATTGGTGAAAAGGACTTTATGCCAACTCTGAAGAGGACATTCAGCATGATGTTGTATGCCCTACCCATGATGTCTAGGTATTAGAGCTGGGCCTCGCCATAGGCGGCGTCAAGAGTAACGTTGTGCCTGTTTCTCACAGTTTGAGTTGATACACAGTGACCTGTGGCTGCCCAATGATCATTATTCAGCATGGTGGCATTGAATTCAGGGTTCCTCTAAGCTGAAATTCAGTCTGGCTCCATGATGTAGAGGACAACATATCCCCCTGTAACCCGGCAGCCCTCTGTTCAATTCCCAGCTGGGTCAGGGGTCTTTAATTCTAATTGATTAATATCCCTGGCCTGGGGACTGGGTGTTTGTGTCATCCTTAATGTTCCTTGCTTCACATTCAACACTCTACACTTCTGCAGGTTCCACAGGTTCCTCTCAAATTGTGAAAGCAGTGGAAAAAATCTTCATAATTCGACGCCATGAACAAATATTTTTAAAAAATGAAATTCAAAGGTAACAGTTGTCACCTGCAGTCATGGTCCTTCGATAAACTGTGTGAGGAAATTTATTGACAGTTCCTGTCACTCTGTACCACTTCCATGTTTTAACTACATCCGTTCGATACCGGGCAAGTTGGTCGTGTGGTTAGAAACGCGCGGCTGTGAGCTTGCATCCCGGAGATAGTGGGTTCGAATTCCACTTTCAGCAGCCATGAAGATGGTTTTCTATGATTTTCCATTTTCACACGAGGCAAATGCTGGGGCTGTACCTAATTAAGGCCACGGCTGCTTCCTTCACACTCCTAGCCCATTCCTATCCCATTGTGGCCATAAGACCTATTTGTGTCGGTGCGACGTAAAGCCATTAGCAAGGAAAAAGCACCCCTTTGATTATGATCCACACGTCGAGTAACTGTCCTTGTTGACCATCCTCCTTGACGTAATGTGATTTTGTGCAAATATTCAAATGTCAACACTGCACATCGTGCCATCCTAGATGCTTGCTACACTGCATAGAACACACATCTATTGCTTTCACACTAGTGCTACGACCTCAACTGAAAGACTGCCTCCCATTTGCTTATAGTTATGAATTTCATTGGTTCCGTATTGAAGTGGGATTACAGTAAATTAAATTAAATTCTTTCAAGGTCCACCTATTCAATACAATGACATTTTATTGTGATTCAATCACATGTCAAATGATCAAATGGTACTAATTTTGGCATCTATGTGCCATCATCAGTCTTAAGTACAAATTAAACAGTTATATATCTAAAACATATTTTAACACATTATCAAATACAATTAATGTAGTGATACATGAGATAAGTTAAAATTATGTTACAATTGATTGCTCTAATATAAAATTCTTAAAATTCCGGCTGTTCTTTATATAGTTCAGTCTGTGTACATCCTGGATAAGTGAATTTGTGCTGTTGTATGCCGACTATGTGAGTGACACTTATTCACTTAATGTTAGGTGGTTCCGGGGAAGTTTACTTTGATCATGTAAGATCGTGATGTAAATAAAGATGAATTCCCACTTCAATTTAAACCTGAAGGAGAAAATAGCCAAGTTAGACGCTGGAAGCAATGTATGGAAGTTACTAGAATTGTAACATAATTTTAACTTATCACATGTATCACTACAGTAATTGTATTTTATAATATGTTAAAATGTGTTTTAGATGTTTTAGGAATATACATAATTGTTTAATTTTTACTTAAGACTGATGATGGCACATAGTTGCCAAAACTAGTACCATCTGACATGTAATTGAATCACAATAAAACGTCATTGTATTGAACAGGTGGACCTTGAAGGAATTTAATTTAATTTACTGTACCTGCCATTTGAGTGTGGTAGTATGGCTGTTAGCTGGGGTATGAACAGACTGCATAGTCAGTCTAAGACAGTGACATTCTTAACCTGTCAGCGTGGAGTGCTGAGCACGCAACGAACATTGCACACGGTAGAGTGTCAAGCACTGCTCACACGGTACATGCGTGTATTGTACTGTGATATGACAAATACAATCAAAGCTGCATGCATTTTAAACTCATTTATCCTTGAAGCGAAAGGTTTGAGCATTCGTACAATATACCTTGGTCCCTATTTCAATAGAGTTTTATTACTGAAATTCGAGAGATATTTAGAGGAATGTTTATCTCTGCCACCAGGGGCAAGCACTGTTTTTGTCTGCTATCTTACGACTACTATGCACATTTCTTGCATTATACCTTCATTTCCTCTTGGGGAAGAACCCGGCTGTCAACAGAATCATAAATTTTATCTATTCAGGACTCTTTGGAGACTGCTTTTACCTGTCCCTTTTTCCTTATCACACGCTGTCTTGCATTTCATCGGTTGTGAGAGGAGATGGCTTCGACAAGCAAGTGCGGGTTATCTGGAGTGGAAATAAAGCATGTTTAGAACAGGTGAGTGGTTCCGATGAAAGTTGGTTAGACTCAGATGGTGATTTGAGTGATGTGGATGACATCGCTGTACGGGAAGTCCTCGGTTCAGAATGAGATACGAGTGATAGTGCGCCGTGCATGTCACGGCTAATATATTTCGATGAGTAAACATGTCTAATTATGTAGGTGAAATAGAACAGTTTATAGGAACCCAAGACCTCAGAATGAATCAGTTGGGGGATGTGATGTTGTGAAAGTTTCTAAGATGTTCATTACGGACGAGTTAGTGGAACTAATAGTTCGTGATACAAATTTATATGCTGAGCAAAGAATCCAATCTAGAGGCTTATTACCACTTTGTTCCAGAATAAGGGATTGGAAACCAGTGTACGAAGGAAGAGGTATATATGTTGTGATATGCTGATGGGTATGATACAAAAGCCTATGCTACAAATCCATTTTTCTCAAAACAATATTCCGTCTATGCCAATTTGTTGGTGTGTTATTTCAATGGACAGATTTGAATCAGGTAGTAATTTTATGCATTTCAACAACAATAAGGCAGTTAATACATATCAGGGACCCTCCATTTTTTTCAAAATTTTTCCGATTATGTCCTACCTAATAATAAATTCCAGTATTATTGAAATCCGAAAAATTTTACAAAGATGTGTTACTTTGAATAAATCCTTGCAGGAATCTGAGGAAGTTTAAACACTACACTCAGAACTCCTTCTGCAGCAGAGAGATGACCGGGCATTTAAATCCATCACACTGATGGGTTAAAATAACATAGGGGTGATACCAAAGTTTATTTGATGTGTGTATGTATTATTTACCAAGAAGGAAGACTCGACTTGCAATATATTACCAATGCATGGGACACTGTTGATCCACTTCTATAGTGAATTCTAAAATGCCATGGAGATCATTCTAGGGGATGACCTTGCAGATTACACTTACTATAATAAATGTGTGTGATGACTTCAGGTAATTAGACTTCTACAGTAAAATACCAGTATAACAAAATTTTGGGGACCTCAGAATTGATTTTTATAGTGAAATTTTGTTATACTAAAATAAATAAATGTTTAATAACTCACCCCTTGCTAAACCTGTTGAAGAATCTATGTTATTTCACCATGAATATACACATAAAATACCTTAATACTGTATTTGTTAAATGGGAGGAAAATTAGCACATATATGTATATATATACACACACATGAAGTAATGATATGAAGTACAGGTACTTGCAAGAAATTTTCAGCATCTCAAAATTTACTCCATACTGGTACATTATGTCTTCAACCTTTTATCTTGAAAAGCATAATTTTATTCTGAACACTCCTACACACAAGCGAATATTCAAGGCAGTCAGCAACCACTGCACTTGAATTTAACACAGATTCTGGCACATCAGTGCGTGACAAAAGAATCCTGAAGACTACGTGCGATGTTTATTGCCTGCACAAGAGTCAAACTCTGTTGAACACTTTGAGGCACATTTTCCTCTTCGTCCTCATCATCACACGGATTCCTACCACTTATAATATCTAATGTTTTAGAAATCGGTATGTAGGAATACATGTATTTTATGTTACTTAGTGTTATTTCCCCCTTAATCAAAATCCTCAGTTCTGGTGCAAAACTGAATTAAGTTGTTGGGTACTGCTGTCAAACTAAACCTAAAATGTTTGTTTTAGAAAATCTGTATAAACTTTGCCATCATATAGGTTGGACTAATTCTAAAATTTACTATTGAACTTACGGATGTGTTTATTTGATGAATTATGTATTATGAATAGTGTAGTCTTAGTATTCTTTCATGACATTTATGATATACAGTAAAACCGTGTTAGGATGTTTCTACAGGGGACAACAAAAAAAGAACATGTAAAGCAAGAAAACATACTATGGAATATACGAACAAAAACTATCCAACAGGGATATAGAAATACTAAATAGACTTTCCGATAAGAGGGCATTATTTTTAACAGAAAATAAAAATTAAGATGTCCACCTTTTCAATACAAAATAGCGTTGAAGTAATTGAGTTACAATATTTACTTGGGACTAGTTTCAACGCGGTTATGCGTCATCTTCAGCCACTATTGAGAACAGGTAATTGTACATAAATGAATCAAAACATCCTTCATTAAAGCGTTGCACTTTCAAAACATTCTTGAAATTGAGCTAATGATGTCCATAAGAAAAGAAAAACAACTTATAATCACAAGATAAAAGTCTAGTCAGCCACTATTTGAAGAACACCCAACACCTTTGGTCTCTTGGTTCTATTGCACTTCGTTTGCCATTCGGAGTTTGATGATTGTGCATAATTCCTCTGAATATTTAGGTCCTTCCTATTTTTCCTCAGGTCATATTATCTGTGAGCAGGGTGCTTAGGTCTAGGAAGAATATAAATAGGAATTGTGTGAATTCATATACTCTTTCTGCAAACTTATCATCATCCATATTTTCCTCGAATTCCCTTTTCCATTCTGCAATTCCTGATTTCAATAGATTGACATTTGAGTCTGAACTGGGAAAATTGATGAGAGAGAGAACATTGACAATTCAAAAGCATTGGCAGAAAAGTTCATCTGATGAGATACAAGTCTCAGTCATTGAACACCAGGATGATATTTGCTTATGTGAATACTACTGCCTTTTTCTCACTGAAAATTCTTCAACAAAACTGATGCTGAACTGATTGGGACATTGTGCAGTGTGCTTATTATAAGAAATACTGAACTAAAATTCTAGGCAAACGGTATAAGACTGAATGCATTTCATTCATCAGTGCCTAAAACAGATTTTTTGCAGAGTAAGCTCATTACTAATGTATAGATCCACTGATGTAAACCTCTATGCAGTGACTGATTTGATAAATGCATTTACTGTCTTAGTGAAAATCTTTGGATCTAAGAAGGGAAAATAGCAGCAACCAAATGGTATGGTTCAACGATGTGTAATTGCTATGCTAACTGTATGTACTGTGGATATAGCATGCTTTGGATCTAGGAAGGGAAAATGGCTGCCTTGTAAACATCCTCTTCTATAATATTGTAAGTAGATGTTTCCTTACTTCTTGTAGTTGAGTACGCTGGACAACACCTCACTGTATGATACCAGCTTTCACTGGTGGAATGTTTGTATTTAAAAACAAGCACCCAGCATTCAATCTATCTTACTACAATTTCAATTGAAATATCTAATATTGTAAGAATTGAAGGAAGGTCCACCTTTTCAGTTCAAATTAATATTTGATATGAGTTATACTTCATTAAATACATCATGGGATTTGTTTTGATATTTTAAGGGCCATCTTCAGTCATTACAACTTAAACTGATATTTTTCACAGTAGGAATATAATAACTATGTGCTTAAAACTGACAGCATAAAATAAAGATAATAACATGTAAACTAATTATTATAACATAAATAGTACTAGTACATCAACAAGCGTAAATAGTTATAACCCATATAGTCGCATAAAGGACATGTAAAGGGTAGTTATGTTTATAAAATTTCAGTATAATATCAATCATTAACCCATTAAGGACCAAGCACTGAAATAAACATAGTTATCTGAATATTATAGTATATTTCTCATGAAATTAGATCAGAAAGATCAGAAAATGTGGGAATAAATAGTATTTACAAATATTTTATATTCAGCATAATGTTGCGTTTATGCAGCTTTGGGCCTAGTAAACATCTTCATTTAGCGAGAGCAAAATTGTTGGAAACAGTTTAAATGAAGATGAATATCACAATTTTTGCACTTGTATTGTGCTCTTGCAAAGTCAGCATCATCTTCTAGCTTTGTTTTCCTCTTGGATTATGAAATGTACTATTTGATTACAATGCACTTCCGTGGGTAAAGCTGCCTTTGACGGTCGTCCATAATTAGAATAGTCTCTCCATTCTATGTAAGTTTCTTTATTGCCTTCCCTGTCATCACCACACACTTCATCATCTGTAGTGTCATCACCATCAGATTTCATCAGGGCCAGAGTTATGTATGATCTAAACTGCAGCTGACAGGTTTTTTCATTGTTTGCTAGTCTATGAATTTTCCAAGAATTGATGATGAAACTGTCAATCAAATTTATAAATGGAGGGCACCACCAATTTTTACTCCTAACTCGAATCCTGAAATTGGCAATGCCATTATCGTGCAGATGATTGTATTCACGATTCTCCTCAAATGTTGAAGTTGCTCCAGTATGAAGCAGTATGGTGCAAAGTTTTTGACACAGGTAGTAATAACTCTATAGTAGCTGCTTCATCATTTTCAGAACTTGTGAATTGAAGTGCAGTGAAAATACTTTGAAAGGTGACTTACCACCAGCACTGATTTTTATTTCTTCAATTTTAGCCAATTCTTCTGAGGTGGGTGAAGAAGTTTAGACAGGAGCAACATTTCTCCAGTTTGAGAGCTGCTCCTTCCTTTCTGCTTGCTTTTTAGGTTTCCTTACAACTGACCCTCCAGGTTCATACTCTGGTTCTTGTTCACTACTTACATGTATTTAAAAGGTACAAGCGACATCACATAATTGTTCCTCTTCCACAAGGCAAAGTCTTCTTCATCCGTTACTTCATCAATATCAGGTGAAATATAGACAGCGTCAGTGTTATCTGCATTCACCAAGTCATCGTTATCATCAACATTATCTTCTACTTCTAAGATATCAAAGAGTTCTGCCACAGTCAGTTTTTCTGGCAGATGTGACACATGTAATTAATCTCATAATAGAACCGTATTGAGGACAATATATTAAAATTATAAAATCCTTTTATTAACAACCACCTACTCAATACAATACATTACTCATTGAATTATAAAATAATCATGAGGTGTCTTAAATAATGGAACATGTTTCGTTCGACATAGCGAACATCATCAGCCATTAATTTACAAAGATTAGGTCAGGGCCCTGAGCTGAAATGATAAAAAATGTTAAAAGAGTGACAATGCCGTAATAAAAAGTAAAATGATAACATTAGACTTGAAATTATAACAATATGTACAGATTAACAGCAAATATTTGTAGTGGAATACATTGAACGATGGTAGTCTGTAAAGTTAAAACAATCATGAGGTTGTTAAAGTAAAAAAAAATAGAAATAGTGGATCTTAAAATATATGTCAATGCGTGAAGCGTGGATTAATTATTGACGATGGAGTTCTTTAAATTGAGCAAAAACAAAAGTTGAAATAGAGTTTATTGAATAGTATGAGTCAAACTGAACTAGTTAAAAGGCACATGGCGACAAAACTAAGGTTGATATGACGTGAACTCCAGTAGTTAGGAATTCTGTAGGAGAGCCAAACACAATGCCAGAAGGAAATACAAGTTGAACTAGTCCGTATTTACACGCTAGCAGTAAAATTAATCGTATACAACGCAAGACACCAATGGTGGACTCGTTATAGAGTAACGATAATCTTGAAAGTAGGGAGAGTTCCAGCAAACCAGAGATGGATGGAGCAGATTATGGCACATTTCGAGTTAGAAATCTTTGGGACTAGTGTGAGGTGTTCGCTAGCGTTGGCTGCGTGAAGCAACTGTCACTCTTTTAACATTTTTTATCATTTCAGCTCAGGGCCCTGACCTAAACTTTGTAAATTAACGGCTGATGATGTTCGCTATGTCGAACGAAACATGTTCCATTATTTAAGACACCTCATGATTATTTTATAATTCAATGAGTAATGTATTGTATTGAGTAGGTGGTTGTTAATAAAAGGAATTTATAATTTTAATAAGATGTGACACATGTCGGAAAACAATGAAATCCTAATATAAATACGAAATACGCTATACATAATTCCACAGCAAACAGAAAATGTCTTACTTATAAAATCATTTATTTTTAATACAGGTTAGCATACGGTACATTTCTTTCGATATCGTGTCTTTATCAGCACACAATTACAGCTTCATGCTTCCTCAATGCACACTTCAACAATGAAGGAAGGAACAGAATTGCAAGTACAGTCAAGTGAGCCGTCTATGAATCAGGAAAACATCCTTGTTAGTCCCAAAGTTGCATAAATGCAAATTTCAAACAGAGGCTTCATGTGACTGATTCATTGTCTTACATGTATGTCTATAAAATTTGAATATATAAAAGCAGACAAAATACCTACTCTGTCTCTGAAAAAAGAATTCAGAACTGTGACTGTTTCAATCTTAAGAAATTCAGAAATAAAATGCCATTACATGTATTCAGCATGGACAAATGGTTCAACAATATTTCTAGGATGTTCCTTGAATATATCAATGCTTCAAATTAAAGTTCACTGAACCCTTAAGTCGGGGCAAAGACAGAAATAAAATGTTGCATTAACGCAACGTTGGGCCTTAATGGGTTAATAACATGTGTCAGCATGATTTGATAATAATAATAATAATAATGAATACTGAAGCTAATACTTTTGCAAAAGGTGTTTTATATCACAGCGTGTAAATAGTTACATGATACCCTGTCCTACTTCAATTTTAGATATTTGTTAGACAAATCATCAGGACAGACCACCTCTCTACCCATTGCCTAGCCAGGCAAACGAAGAGGACATTAAGTATTGTACAACATGAACTATGATAAGCTATAAAAGTGTTTCACTTTGGCTGCTTTTACACATACTGCTCTGCATCTAGACTTCATGATGTTGATGACAGTCATTTGTATAGCCTTCGCCTGATCATAATATATACAAGAGATACGCTGATACTATGAGAACTTGGTCTCTCATAACTACAACTTTGAAACTGGATTCCAGTAGATCTAGTATTTGTCTTCCATCCCTGCATGCAAGTACTTGCTTTCTTTATGTACAAAACTCTCTAACAAATATTATTGCTTGACCGATTACCTAGAAGTTAGACCCTTTAAACAACAAGATCTTACTGCTTCTTAAAGGTATGGGTGAAAGAGTGAGCCATTAATATTCCATCTAGATAGATATATATATCCACAAATAAAACAAGGGAAAGACAAAATTTGCGGGTGTGCATCCTCACGGCCTCCAAGATTTGACAACTATATTACGAAGGTTCAACAAATTTAACAACAGAAGGTAATATCCTAAACTTATTTCTCCAAGCAATGAGTTTTCTGGTGTTTCTTCAGGACAAATGATAGCCTGAAAGCCCTTCCGCAGGTAGAACACAAAAATGGTCTTACGTCTGAATGAGTTTTAATATGAGTTCTCAGATCACCTTTTCGAACAAAGGCTTTATTACATACTGAACAGGGATACGGTCTCTCTTCAGAATGAGTTAACATGTGGTTCTTAAGCGAGCACTTCGTAGAAAATGCACTACTGCACAAGGTGCAAGCAAAAGGCCTCTCTCCAGAGTGAGTCATCAGGTGGGTTTGGAGGTGAACTTGTTGGACAAACGTACGATTGCATACAGTACAACAAAGCGGCCGATTTTGAGAGTGGGTTAACATGTGTGTTTTCAAGTGACTGCGCAAAATAAACGTACGATTACATATTCTACACAAATGTGGCCTGCTTCCGGAGTGGGTTAACATGTGTCTTTTAAGACAAGACTTCACTAAAAATGTTTTCTTGCACGTTATACAGTTGTAGGGCCGTTTCATAGTATGAGTTTGAAGGTGGTACTTCAGAGTACCTTTCGTCTTGAATATTCTGCGGCAAACATCACACGAAAACCCCGGTCCTCTTTGCAATACTGCAACATGCTCCAGACTGAAATATACAATAGGAAACATTTACAATTTTTTCGAGAGCAGCACATAAGCGATTACTGAGGCAGAAGGAAAACAAAGACAGGTACCAATTCATCTCTGATCATATTACAACAGTGTTATTTCTTTAATGCTAATTTTCCACCTTCGTAATGTAACGGATAGTGTTATTAGCTGTCGCCCTCGGTGGCCGGGTTCGATTCCCGGTACTGCCATAAATATAAGAATGGCTGGTATGTGGATGAAATGGTTAATGCAGCTCACCTCCAAACGGGGTGTGCTACGCCATATCGGAGTGAGAACAGGACATTTTTTTAATGCTAATGAATGCATGTATGCAAAGGATAATCAGGTGTTTACTATACATTCTGATAGGCTATCCAGCATTGTTTTTATTACTGGCTTAATAGTTTTGCAAATATGTGCATATACTCCTGTCTTGTACATGAACGCTCCAGGTGAGGGTTGTGAATCAAAAGCATATAATCTGCCATGAGCATGCTTTTAACTAAAGACATATAGTAATAGTATATGTAGCTTATTCCACAGTTTTTCTGTGTGCGAGGTATTCAAAGCCTTATTTTAGCTCTGAACAGACACATATTTCAAAAATGTTTAGCTGGCAATTCTAAATTACACTAGTTGAGAGTTAAACTGGAAAGAAATAATGGATTTGGCACTTAAGAGATACCACCTGCAGCATATGCAGTTTGCACCAGAGACAAAGAGAACATGAAGAGATGTGGTTTTGCACACTATTCAGAAATATATATTTTTAATCTGTGGCAGAAATATATCAAATGCATGGTTCTGAACATATACAAGAGCACCATTATGGCACATATGCTTATGACAGCTGCGTCAAATTACACTGTTGATTGCAATCGATTTAAAATAAACATTTCAATCACGATTGCACTCAGCTAATAGAAAATTAACAATGGTCAGTAAAAAGAATCTTTTAGACTCACAAATTTGCTGTCTGGTCTTCAAGAATCTCAGACTACGTGAGTCGATAAGAAGAGGTGGCTTTATTGAGACATAAACCTGTCCATAGTTATTGAAATTAGTGAGACCCTTCACCACTCCACAGTTACAGAATCTGTTCTCCTCCATGGCATTGGCCATTTTTACACTTTCAGATGACCATGCTGTTGGGAACTGTAGGCTGGATGGACTTGGGTTATCTTATTCAAGAGTTAGATGTAACACACATGAAAGTAGCAAGTTTTGTTTGCAGGAAGAATGGCGGAAGCGATGGCTGGAGGACATTTTAAATGAGATAGAGATACCATGTCAGGAATAACATTGATAAACCAGCTTCAGTGGTTGTCAAATGAGGCAAAAGGATGAGGGCAAATTACCCAACACAGCAATGAATTCAGTTCAGCATGATGAGAATGAGAAGTACAGAGTGGCAAAGGGCAGTCTTAATTTTTTAATGATAAAGGTGTGCAGAACCAGAAAAAGTCACAGTGCTAATTCTAAATAGAGGACAATGGAAGCAATTAGTTGGTTTACAGAGGCCTGCAGACTGAAGTCTATTATCCTGGTGTATGTACATTTTCTTCTTTAAAAGATAACACATTATTTACAATTCACCCTTCCTTGGTGTTTTGTCTTCTCTTCCTTCCAGTATCCATCATGTTTATTCTTCACTCCTCAGATCAGCTGTCATTCTCATTCTTCCTTTCAATCTTTTCATCTTTTAAAATCTCTTTCTATAGTTTGCACCTCTCTTATTATACTTCTGTCTAAATCTTCCTTGAACACTTCTTAAAAGCTCATTGTTTAATTTTCTCCCAAAGATAAGTAAATATCCATTTTTACAACCTTTTATCATCCATTCCATAGACATGACCTAAGAATTACAATCACTTTTCTTCTTGTAGTGCTTATATTTTCTATGTTGTGATATATTTCCATATAACTTGTACATTTCTACTGTTCTGTTGTTTTCAATCCATGGTCTAGGGGCAACATGCCTGCTCCCTTACCCAGAAGTCCCACGTTCAACTTCTAGCATGGTCAGGGATTTTTATATGCATTTGAGGGCTGGTTCGATGCCAACTCAGGCTATGATTACAACTACAGAGCCACCTAATGGTGAGATGGTAGAGGTCTAGAAAGCCTACAATACAATAATGGCTGAGAGGTTTCAATTTACCAACCTCACACCTTGTAATCTGCAGGCCTTCAGGCTGAGCAGTGGTTGCCTGGTAGGCCATGGTCCTTTGGAGCTGTTGAACCACAGGGTTCGATTTCATGTTATTTCCTTGGACCTAAGAATATTTGAATGATTCTTGTTCCTAGTACTTCCAGCTTATCTAAACTATAGTTCAAAACTAGACATTCACTTGCATAAAGATATTCTTGTTTCACCACTGTATAGTTGTGCCTTAATTTAAGAGTGTTACGTAAACATTTCTTGTTGTAAAAGTGCTTAGTGAGCCATATGCTTTTTCCACATTGCGTAAACATTCTCGTACAGCACATTCTTATAAACCATTTCCTTGAATTATTTTTGCCAGGTATTTGAATTTCCTTACTTACATTATTCGACCCATATGTGTTATCAAAAATTTTAGAGCATTCTTTATGTTTGTAATACATTTATTTTTTCTATAGAGATTCTCAAACTTGTTTTTGTTGGCTATTTCTTTCAAGAAATTGATTTGTGCTGTTGCATCTATCAGGCTCTCTGAAGGTATAGCAAAATCATATGCAAATGCCAGGCAATTAATTTGAACACCATTTTATTTCTCCCCAATGTTATTGGCAAAATTTAATGTTTTTTTAATTTTTCATTCCAAATTCTTACAATATTTTCTAGCATACAGAATTGGCAATAAGCCATCACTCTGCCATACATCGTGATACTTTGGAACAGTGCCAGTGTTTCCTATATTAAGTTTGGTAATTTAGATTTTGCTCCAAATTCCCATATTGTATTATCTAAAGTTTCTCTATAAACAGAAGGAGGCCTTTTTAAAATCCACAAATGTCAGTACTATCTCAAAGGAGTTCAGTATTCTATGTCAAATCACTGACTTTAAATTTAATATTTATTCTGAGCAAGATCCAGCTGTCTGAAATCCACCTAATTGCTTGTCAAGTACTGTTTCAAATCTGTTCAGCAAGGTTTTTGAGAATACCTTGTAAGTGATTTGCAGCAGACTTGCTCCCATACCATTATCAACATTTTGCTTGTCACTTCTGTTATGCAATGGGTTTTTGAGGGTCACTTTCTATTCTTCCAGAATCTTCTCATCTCATCAAATATTTTCGGAAGATTAACTATAGCTCTTGAATGATTTTCAGTTGAGTCCATTTCCAAAGTTCAGCTTTTATGGAGCCCTCACCATTAGCTTTTTTAGGCTGCTAATTATTTCTTTAATTTCTTCAACACTGGGTGGCCATATATTCTACACTGACTTAGCAAATGTCATGGGATAGTCACCTAATAGCATGTGGGGCCTCCTCTGGCCCTGCAAACTGCAGTGAGATGCCATGGAAGTGAGTCAACAAGTCCCTGGTAGTCCTCTGGACGCAGCTGACACCAGATTGTTTGCAGAGCGACCACGTATGCTGGTCTGTTCATGGGTGCAGCATCCGCGACACAGAGCATGTGTTCCAGTACATCCCAGATATGCTCGATAGGGTTCATATCGGGGCTCCAGGGTGGCCATAGCAGTCGTTGGAACTCCGCTGCATGTTCCTGGAACCAATCCTGGGCGACGTGGGAGTGATGTGGTGGCGCGCTATCATCTTCAAACAGCGCAGAACCGTCTGCACACTGGAAGGCCAAAAATGGGTGGAGATGGTCTCTGAGCAGCCAACATACCGTGTACCATTCAAAGTCTCTTCCAGAACAACTAGAGGGCCCATTCCATACCAGGAAAATGCACCCTAGACCATAACAGAGACACCAGCGCCCTGGAACACACCTTCAAGACAGGCGGGATCCATCGCTTCATGTGGTCTGCGCCATAATGGTGCCTCCCATTGGCAGGGTGCAGTTTAAATTGTGATTCATCTGACCATATCACGTTATGCCATTGTTCCAGTTTTCCATCCCTGGTGAATGGCGACAAATGCACATCGTTGTGCCCGATGACGTTGGGTTAACAGTGGCACCCGTGTGCAGCGCCAGCTTCCATACCCCATAGAACCCATGTTCGTATGGACTATTCACTGGGAGACGTGTCTAGCACGGCCTGTGTTGAACTGAGCTGTGATTAGTTGCACGGTTGCCCGTTTGTCACTATTGACAATCCATCTCAGATTTCACTGGTCACGGTCATCGAGGGTGGCTGGACGGCCAGTCGTTCAACTGTTGTGGACGGCAACACCCACATTCAACCATTCAGGATATACCCTGGACACGGTTGATCGTGTGAAGCCGAATTCCAACACCACTTCCGAAATCCCACTTCCCATCCATCGTGCACCGAGCAGCATACAGCTCACCTGTCACATGCACAGCCACTGCTCACAAGGTCTCCTATACACAGTGCTCCGCTATCCCATCACATTAGCTCAGTCAGTGTATTTTTTCATTTATTTCTGAGAATTCCAACTTATGGTTTGGTTCAGGGCAGTTTAATAGTATTTTACAGTTGTCAATATTGTTTAGGCCAATTCTATCATTTTCATTTTTAAAGCATATACTGGGGGCTTTATAGGTCTTTAATTTACTCTTTAAAATGTGATTGAAGTTTCAGGTATCATTTTTAACTGGACTGTCTTGCATTCAGAAAGTTGTGATTTTTGAAAGGACTTTTAACTCCCATTATTATTATTATTATTATTATTATTATTATTATTATTATTATTATTATTAATATTATTATTATTATTGCAGTGTCTTTCCATTGTTCTTTGAATTGTTCATAGATGTCCTCCTTCTAGAGCATTCCCACTTCTTTCTTGATTCATTCTTTCAATTAATGCATCTTCATGTATTTCATTCCACCATGGTTTCATTTTAGGTTTTGCTAGCCCAAATGTTTTCTGAGCTGCAGCAGTTGTTTCTAGAGGCAGATCTCACAACTTTCCATGTTCAGTTACTTTTAATTCTTGCTGAAATACACCTAATGTTTCTTGAATGATTTGTAGCCTGTAATTTTATTCTGAACTGGAGAATTTGAGTTAAATGAAGATGTCTACTTGAATGAATGAAATACATGCCATTTTCTTTTCAATAATATTTTAATATCTTTTCATTTTTAGTTTATTTTAAGAGGCTGCCTACTGCAAATATTGTGTCCTGCAGAATTTGTTGGATATTCTGCAAGCCAATGACATGAAATTATTGAATATTAATCTTTAAATCCCTTGAATACTAGTTCCACATCTATGGGCACAGGGAAAACTGCATAAGAATCTGTTCAGCGATTCTCGAGTTATGGAATGCTATTCCCATGCCCAGCACTTGATTCCTACTGTAAAAAAATGTGAGAAATTATTGTGATCGAAATTTTAAAGATAGCTATGTGATCTCGGGGAACATTTTTGTAATCTTTTACTGTATAATTCATACTCACATCTTGCGGTTTAGGCAGTGTAAGCCAGTAAAATGATCACCTTGCATCAACTTCTTCCTCTGTGGGACAGTAAAAATCTCATAAAATCCGTTTAGTGGTTCTTGAGTTGTGACACAGACAAATGTTGGGTTTTATATGTGTAGAGGTTATATAGAATGAATTATGGTTCGTCCCTCATGTACTCCATGTTCCTGGTTATTTGTAATATTGAAACCTGTCATATCCTATAAACTGGTTGACGCGATCGTACATGTTGAATTTCACAGAGATCAGTCAAGGTGTTTTCAGACCCTAAACAGAGGAATGTCATGTTATTTGAAGAGGGCAGACCTCCCTCCAAAGGGGAGTTATGGTAAACAATAGAACTTTTTGGGCCTAGAGAGGCGCGTTCTAAAATTTCAAACTTCCAGAATCTAGAATTGACCAGTTTGCTGCAAGGGGCAAATAAGAAGTTTTGCATTTTTGTCATTTTATAAACTAATTTAAATATTTTAAATAGTACCGAGCATGTTGGCCATGTATATAACTGCACGCAGCTGTGAGCATGCATTTGAGAAATAGTGGTTTCAGACCCCAAAGTCGGCAGCCCTGAATATGGTTTTCCTTATATAATTAAGTGTTTTTATGTTCTTGTCAATTGAAACTGTATGCTGCGCAGGGAAAAAGCATTTGTGGGACTCAGCTTACCACTGTCTAAACCATCATAACTCAGCAATTGCTGAACAGGCTTTTGAGCAGTTCTCACTGAAAGATCTCCCAATGCAAGTTTTCATAGATGAAAGACTGAAATGTGGTAAGAGGAAGCTAAGAAGCAACGGTTTTTGCGAAAGAACTTTAAGAAAGTAACTGCAGAAAAACTCTTTCTTGGTTTACTCTGCATGAACCATTTGTACAGCGCAAACTATTCTACAAACAAAATCTCAGCGACCCCATACCGATCATTAAAAGTTCAACCACAAATGCAGTTTTCATGTCCAATTAAGTAAAAAACCTGTGCTACATATGAAAGAGAGCATTGTATTATTCGAGAACCACTTTGGAGATTTTCATGCAGTTTTTGCTCTTAAATAGGGATCTTCAGAGGAAAGTTGTGTGTGGTGAAAGGAAGCCAAGCAGTGATGATTTCTGAGGAACATCTCGAAGGAAATGACACCAGGCAAGTTTTTTATCGGCTTCCACTGCCAAAACCACTAATGATACCTACAAATTACACACCTCAAAAAGTTTGGAATATTGTGGGATGAGGCACATTACATGGTAAGGTGAGTGTAAGTGGTAGAGAACACTGAATACACAAACAATTCAATTGCTTGTTTGAAACATGGCAGAAGTCTGTACTGAGACTGAGGTGAAGACTGGTGGTAGAATATACACTGCAGAACAAGCCTCAGCTAGTGTTTACATTTCATGTGAAATGATAATTTCCCAGTCTGACAGCTGAATTTGTGGCACTGATTCAGGTTAGACACACACAAAAAGCAGTATCACGCTCGTATGGATTACCCATACTGCAGAGCCAGAAATGTGGAAAAGGTACCAAAGATATTGCTGAAAGGCCAAGGGCAATAATGCAATGTCAAGATTGATACATCCGTTTAACAGAGCAGAGGAAACCAGCTACAACCCCTCAACAATTACGAGATGACCTTTTGAGGGCAACTGGAGTCCGTGTATCTGCATAAACTGTATGTAATTGGCTGTATAGTGCCCACTGAAGGTAATTTCAACTGATTCAACAAGGGAGAGGAGATCATGGGCCATCAAATATCTTATCTGGAGATTGGTTGAATGGCCTAATGTCGTGTTTGCAGATGTAACACTACATACACGATGGCAAAGGGTGTGAAAGACGTGGTGTGTTCAAGAGGTGTAATGTTTTGGACTGGGATTATGCATGGCCGTACTATCTTTTATACCAACTGCCCAGCAGTATAACAATGAAATTCTTCGATCAATTGCACAAACCTATAGAGATGAATATGGTGCTCATCATGGTGCATCAGTGAGGAACTTCATGAGGGAGGCGGGTATCAACCAAATTTATTGGCCAGCTAATTCACCAGATGTGAACTGCCTTAAGCATGCATGAGACAAGTTGAAAACACCTGTGTTTGATCATCCATAACCTCTAAAGGCACTACTTGACTTCATTAGAGCTGCTCACATGAAATGGGGACATTCTTTCACAAGACGATGCCAATATACTGATCACAAGCATACCGCACTGTGTCAGAGACCTGAACAATACGAGAGGAGGCTGTATACAGTACTAAGGCACAGTAAAGAAAGAAGAACCTTCCCAAAAATCACAACTTGTAACTCTTCTTCATTATTACTATTTATTTACATTAGATATAGAAAGGAAAAGATTTGAATAGTTTAAAATTCCACGTTGTGTTACACAAAAACCAACATTTCTAAAACTTTACTAATGCATTGCTAACTTGATATTTGAAGCTTTCTTGTGGTTTACTGAAGAGAATAAAAGCTTACAACAGAAAAGTCCAGGAACCACATAGACATTTTTGAAATTTTGACTACAACTGCAGTTTTTGTGTTAGTTAACAGTAGGCATCCTGCACTACATATGGGAAGAGAATTATATAACTCAAGAACCACTGAAAAGATATTTATGCGGTTTTCGCTGCTACCTACAAGATCTATCAGGATTTATCAACAAAGGTTTCTATGTATTAAATATTGAACTGTGGTGAACGGAAGTAGTTCCTGCACAACAAATGGAAGAAAGTAATGTCACAAGAACAGCTTCTCAATTAGAATTAAAGAAGGTTCAACCTATTCAATGCAAAGTGTGTTGTACAAGGTGTTCACAACATATTATTTATTATTACTAGTACCGGTTTCGATGCTTAATGGCGTCATCATCAGCTAGAAATCACAAAGTGGGCAGGGTACATATCATAAGAATTGTATAAGTGATACATGTATTGCAAAGTACAAATGATTGACTGTTTTTACATTAACAGCTAGATGAATAATGAGTAAAATATGATGGCATAATATAACACATAGAGGCGTTATAGTATAATGAGGCAGGTGGGTGTTGTACAATACAATTGGTCTGATGAATGAGAGTAAAAGTCTTATTATAATAATAAAACGATGCGGTAAAATTGTCCACTCTTCTATTGTTGTCAGTGGAGATACATAAGTCCAGGTCGAGTGTTGTGTGTGGTTGGCAAGACCATAAAATATATGTTTAAGGCCGGAATACCTGATGTTGAGTGGTTGAATAAGGTTGAATTTTTTAGGTCGTCTCAGCACAACATAGATGATGAAGCTTAAAAGGAAAAGCTAAGTTAATGAAATGGATAGATAAATATAGGTTTGCGGCCGAATATGATGGAATACGGGACTCGCCTTGTTCAGCGTGCTGGTTGTGTGTTGTGAGTAGAGTTGTGGACTAGTGAGGTGGATGTGAATAAGTTAAGTTTGAGTGGAGGTGGGGTGGGGTGGCAGGGGCAGGAAGAGGAGAGGGGGGAAGGAAAGGAGAGAGGAAGGCAGTGGAAGGGATGGGAAGGCGGAGTTTTAAGCGGGTCAGGGGGGTGGAGTGATAGTTCTGTGCGACATAGGAGAGTGTTGTGCAAAGCGTAAAAGATCAATTTCTTCTTCGTGATTTTGATGCCTCTAAAGACTTCGATTAGAAAGTCGAAAAGGATATTAGGTCTTTCTGAAATTTCATTGAGGTTTAGGCTGAAATTGAAAAATTGGTCTAAATGAATAAAACAGTTTTCTGTAACATAAAGTAAAGGGCCTTTGTTTATGTTCTTGAGAATTTCTAGGTCTTGTTCTATGGTAGTGAAATTATGCTTTGAGTCATGTATGTGCTGGCCTATTGCAGAAAACCTGTTATACTTAATGGCATTGACGTGTTCTAGGTATCTAACTTTGAAACTTCTTCCGGTCTGTCCAATGTATGAGGAAAAACAATTATTGCATTTGAAACGATAAACACCTGACTTTGCGTGGATGTCAGATTTGTTTATTGACTTGGAATTGTGCACTATTTCTATATTTTTATTGTTGGTTCTGTACGAAATTTTAATATTATGTTTCTTGAAGATGTTAGTTACACTGTGTATGTTTTCATTGAAAGTGAAGCTGGCGTATAGGGTGGGGTTAGGTCTGTCTTTGGTTAATGTTGACTTTAGTCTGTGTTTACATTTGTTGATAATGCATTCTATGAATGAGGAATTATATATGTTATATTTAGCGAAGGCACATATGGTATTCAGTTCTTTCTTTAGATTTTCCTTAGAAAACGGTATTTTTAGTGCTCGGTGTACCATACTGTAGCAAGTGGCGCACTTATGTGTGCATGGGTGTGTGGAGTCTCTTCTGATAGTTGTCCCTGTTTGTGTTGGTTTTCTGTAGATATTATATTCTAGTGAGGAAGGCAGTCTCTTAATTGTAAGGTCTAAAAAATTTATTGAGTTATTGGACTCGGACTCCAAAGTAAATTTTATAATAGAATCTATCTTGTTTAAATTGTTGAGGCTGGTAGGTGCATTTACCGTTCTGTCATCTAGAATAACCAGATTGTCATCGACATATCTTGACCAGAAAGGTATGTTTGAGAAGATATTGTTATTAATTGCCATGTCTTCTAGGGAATCTATGTATATCTCCGCCAAAATTCCTGAGGCCGGCGACCCTATAGCCAGTCCATCTTGTTGGTATATACATTTGTCAAATGTGAAATCGTTGTTGTGAATCACTAGTTTTAGGACCTGCATAAAATCCTGGATCTCGAGTTTACTTAGCCCACTATGTGCTTTTAGGTTATTTTGAATTATGGGATACATATTGTTGACATCAAATGAATGAAGGGTGTTAAATGGTTGTATTTTAAATTTGTTCAGTTTTTTGATTAATTCAATAGTGTTTATGACAGATTTTTTGACTGAAATTATAATTTTTACTAAGGAATTTCTGAATGAATTGGGCCAATTTGTATAATGGGCTAGGTCTGTAGTTAATGATTGGGCATACGGGGACGCCTGTCTTATCGATTTTGGGGAAAGCTTTGGCGGTAGGCAGACTGGGATTCATATAAAGTAATCACGCTTTTTCTTGTTCTGTAAAATGGAATGATGTATTTTTTTAAAGTTTGTTTTAGGAGACGTTGGATTTGCTGAGTCAGATCTCTTTTAACTCTGGAGAAGGAGCCATTATTGAAAAAAGTTTCGTTTTTTCAATATAATTGGTTTTATCCATGACAACGGTCGTATTGCCCTTATCGGCTTTTGTAATGATAAGGTCGTCATCTTTAATTTTCTTTGTGAGTTTAGTGATATGTTCTCGTTCTGCAAAGGTTTCTTTGTATACACTATTATTAGTGGGTGTTGTTTTGTTTTTTATGTTATGGATTTTGTTTAATTTCCATTTAACATCCAATCTGACCTCATCTTGTAAGTCTGAAGGCATTTTGTTTATGGCTGTTTCAGATTCTATGACTAGTGTGGTAGCGATATTAACTTTATTTGGATTTGGCCAATTGTGCTTTGGTCCTTTTTCAAGGATCTCGTCTTCCTTGTCTGATAGTTTTATTTTTGTTAAGTTAACTACTGGGGGGGGGGTTAAAATGTTCTATTAAAGACCCTTGGTTACAGGTACTCGGTTTATTAGAAACTTTTGTGGTTGGTCAACATTAACCAAAGAAAGACCTAACCCCACCCTATACGCCACCTTCACTTTCAATGAAAACATACGCAGTGTAACTAACATCTTCAAGAAACATAATGTTAAAATTTCGTACAGAACCAACAATAGAAATATAGAAATAGCGCACAATTCCAAGTCAATAAAAAAATCAGACATTCACGCAAAGTCAGGTGTTTATCATTTCAAATGCAATAACTGTGTTTCCTCATACATTGGACAGACCGGAAGAAGTTTCAAAGTTAGATACCTAGAACACATCAATGCCATTAAGTATAACAGGTTTTCTGCAATAGGCCAACACATACATGACTCAAAGCATAATTTCACTACCATAGAACAAGACCTAGAAATTCTCAAGAACATAAACAAAGGCCCTTTACTTTATGTTACGGAAAACTGTTTTATTCATTTAGACCAATTTTTCAATTCCAATCTAAACCTCAATGAAATTTCAGAAAAATCTAATATCCTTTTCGACTTTCTAATCAAAGTCTTTAGAGGCATCAAAATCACGAAGAAGAAATTGATCTTTTACACTCTGCACAACACTCTCCTATGTCGCACAGAACTATCACTCCACCCCCCTGACCCGCCTAAAACTCCGCCTTCCCATCCCTTCCACTGCCTTCCTCTCTCCTTTCCTTCCCCCCTCTCCTCTTCCTGCCCCTGCCACCCCACCCCACCAACACTCAAACTTAACTTATTCACATCCATCTCACTAGTCCACAACTCTCCTCACAACACACAACCAGCATGCTGAAAAAGGTGAGTCCCATATTCCATCATATTCGGCCGCAAACCTATATTTAGCTATCCATTTCATTAACTTAGCTTTTCCTTTTAAGCTTCATCATCTATGTTGAGCTGAGACGACCTAAAAAATTCAACCTTATTCAACCACTCAACATCAGGTGTTCCGGCCTTAAACATATATTTTATGGTCTTGCCAACCACACACAACACTCGACCTGGACTTATATATCTCCACTGACAACAATAGAAAAGTGGACAATTTTACCGCATCGTTTTATTATTATACTAAGACTTTTACTCTCATTCATCAGACCAATTGTATTGTACAACACCCACCTGCCTCATTATACTATAACGCCTCTATGTGTTATATTATGCCATCATATTTTACTCATTATTCATCTAGCTGTTAATGTAAAAACAGTCAATCATTTGTACTTTGCAATACATGTATCACTTATACAATTCTTATGATATGTACCCTGCCCACTTTGTGATTTCTAGCTGATGATGACGCCATTAAGCGTCGAAACCGGTACTAGTAATAATAAATGATATGTTGTGAACACCTTGTACAACATACTTTGTATTGAATAGGTTGAACCTTCTTTAATTCTAATTGTGAATCTCAGTTCAATATGGAAAATGTTCTTAACTTATAACGAGAACAGCTTCTTGGTTTATGCTGCCTGAACTGTTTAAGATATCTACAAACTACATGTGTAGTAGGAATTTTAAAGCCTAAAAATGTTTACACAAAAAGAAGATTTTTTTTTTGCTAGGGGCTTTACGTCGCTCCGACACAGATAGGTCTTATGGCGACGATGGGACAGGAAAGGCCTAGGAGTTGGAAGGAATCGGTCGTGGCCTTAATTAAGGTACAGCCGCAGCATTTGCCTGGTGTGAAAATGGGAAACCACGGAAAACCATCTTCAAGGCTGCCGATAGTGGGATTCGAACCTACTATCTCCCGCATGCAAGCTCACAGCCGCGCGCCTCAACGCGCACGGCCAACTCGCCCGGTCAAAAAGAAGATAATGGCCAGTTGTTCACTACAACAGCTTTTACATTCAATAATAATGTTATTGGCTTTATGTCTTACTAACTACTCTTTTCAGTTTTCAGAGACACCGAGGTGCCAGAATTTTATCCCCCAGGAGTTATTTTATGTGCCAGTAAATCTACTGACATGAGGCTGACATATTTGATTACCTTTAGAAACCACCAAACTGAGCCAGGATCGAACCTGCCAAGTTGGGGTCAGCACCTGAACCGCCTGAGCCACTCAGT
Organism: Anabrus simplex; assembly: GCF_040414725.1. Classification (NCBI taxonomy): domain Eukaryota; kingdom Metazoa; phylum Arthropoda; class Insecta; order Orthoptera; family Tettigoniidae; genus Anabrus; species Anabrus simplex. Next base: position 14,279,776 of record NC_090267.1, read on the forward strand.
CCCGCCTTTTATATTTAGATCACAAAAACTGCCTATTTATTGTCATCAAAGTGCCCACCACTGAGCACAGCAATGAATATTGTGTGGGGTTAGTGGTTCAGATACTTACTTATTGTCTTCTTCCATACATGCGGTGAGCTGATCAACTGCACATTCTTCAATGAATATTTCATGCTTAACATCTGACGAAGGCTGCAAGTAGGAAATAAGGGAAATAAATTAAGAAGTGTAAACTGATAACAAGAACAAAAAATATAAATAAACAAGAACTGTCACTCTGTCTTCAAAATTGTAAAATAAAATATCAAAAACTTTCCTCCAAGGTAAAAATAATAATTTTATTGGTTTTGAGCTGCCAAAGTACTGAAATTTTGTCCCACAGCAGTTATTTTTATGTGCCAATAAATCTACTGACTCAAGGCTGACATATTTGAGCACATTCAAACATCGCAGGACTGAGCTGGCATCAAATCTGCCAAATTGGGGTCAGAAGGCCAGTGCTCTACCATTTGAGCCATTTAGCTTGGCAAATACAGAAATACATAAATGCAGATGAACGAACAAATGTCAAATCAAGTCATAATTAAACAAAGGGACAGAAACATGAAATGGGACACACGATACGACAAACACGATAGGACAGCAGAGCAAACGGAAGCAACAGAAAAGGAACTGAAAGACTTAGGACAATCTCCACATCCCCACAAAATTCCATCCATTGCCTTCTACTCTGTTGCTCCCTCTTCTCACAGAGATTAGTCTTTCCTGTTTATCCACTTATGAGTTCCCCATCCCGTTCCCACCTTTCTATATATAGTCTATGACTTGTTTCTTCCTTTTCATTACTTGTGTTCCAAAAGGGGTTCAGAATGTCAAGCAGATATACAATGGTCCTTCAATCTCAGGTTTTGCAGGTTTACGACTTGCCTACAATATTTTTCATTCTACAAATGGTCAGAAAATTAAATCATGTAGAATGAACCACATAATCCCATTGGAAATTGGTGAGGTATTCCCATGCCATACAACACAGTTCTGATCAGAACACTATGCTGAATACTACACTCAGAGGTGCTAACTCTCAAAACTTAATGTCTCCAATTTTATATTTTTTCAGGAGAACAAGAAAATTTATAACAGTTAAACTTCTACCTTGATAACTTTTATCAAAATCCCAAATTACAGTGTCTGATTTGCATATTCATACATGTAAATACCAGGAAATGATTAGCTCTTATTTCAATGGTATTTACAAAAATCATCTGGATTTATTAACTTGTTGAAAACACAATGTGGATATATTAAGTTTTGAAATGCAAGGGCAGGAAGATGTGAAGTTTTGTCACAAAATAATATGTACTTAAGGAGAAAACATCATAATTTATTAAGAAAATAATACATCCTATTCAAAAAAATTATATTTGTCTCAAAAACCACTTTCACAATTTATAAAACACTGTTTCAGATTTCTGACTTTCTTTTATTTTCATAGTGTTTTGCTGAAATTCCAATGTCTGATTTGGTAGTGGAACACAAAGCATAAATGAACTTGCTGGTTAAATGTGTACAGCTTTCTCCAATTCAAGGCGGCAGCATAGTTCTGACTGTTCATTTTCAACATTAAGATCCTCTTTCCCAACAAAAGCCACGATTAGCAGGTGGTACCAAAACAAATTGGATTATTTTCTCCGGTCATTCGCATAATGTTTCTGAAGCAGTTTCTCCACATCATGAATTTTTCTGCTTGTAATAATATGTTGGAGTGGAATTTGAAGAATGTCCACTAGTTGCTCAGAACTTCTATATTTCAGTGACATATAGGGTTCGTTTGTTTTGAACTGGAAGTTAACCAGAGCCTTCACTTTGGTGTCATTGTTCACAATATTTTTCTTCACCCTTATCTTTTCAACCACGCTGGTGCCATTCAGTTTCTTATATATATGTCCTAATTTCTTCTTGCTGACATAAAACTATGCCCTCACCCAGGAAACACTATTCCACCTCTGTAATATGCCATGGATATTCATTTCTCAACCAATATTGCAGGGCATGCAGGACATGGTTGTATTTATTCTGCCCAGTGCATCTGTCACAAAACATCTTAATTTTAAACACATCACTCTTTTTTTTTTTTGCTAGGGGCTTTACGTCGCACCGACACAGATAGGTCTTATGGCGATGATGGGACAGGAAAGGCCTAGGAGTTGGAAGGAAGTGGCCATGGCCTTAATTAAGGTACAGCCCCAGCATTTGCCTGGTGTGAAAATGGGAAACCATGGAAAACCATCTTCAGGGCTGCCGATAGTGGGATTCGAACCTACTATCTCCCGGATGCAAGCTCACAGCCACGCGCCTCTACGCGCATGGCCAACTCGCCCGGTCACATCACTCTTATACTGCAAGCTACGCAAATAATAATTTAGAGCTGAGCTAATTCCATTTGATCCATGAGCAGCCTGGTTTTCTGACCACGTGAAAAATGTTGGATTTCAGCAGTCTAATGGAACAAACAGAAGAGGTAGAATTTATATGACACCTCTAGAAAGCCTTCCGGAAGGGTTTTGGGTAATGGCTGAACTTGTAAATCAAAACAGAATGACACCACCTCCGGTAGTTCCTTAGTTTCAAGTATAAGTTGATAGAAGGTATTTGCCCGAAGTTTGTGCACCCTCAATTCTGTCATCTTGACTTGCTTCACCTTGCTATCTGATGCTGTCATAATTTCATTCTTCAACTGAACGCAAATCGAACAGGCATCAGTGGCTAGGCTAGAAACCCAATATTGTACTCCTTCACAAAATTTTGTAAAACATAAAAAACTTTACCATGTACTCGTGTAGCTTGGTTATTGATAAAGAAGGATCAAGGTATGTTCTCTTGCTCTTTCCATATCCATAATATGATACTCTTCTTCCCAGTCATCTTATTCATTTTATTACAGCATTTTTCTTTTCATCGGACTTTGCTGATATATTGTCCCCATCCCCTTCTCTCAGTAGGAACATCACCATTATTTAAAATTCTTGATACTCATAGCACTCTTGAATTAGATGTTCAAGCCATTACAAAAGCAGTTTAGGCAAACAGGAACATTGCAATGAGCTACAGTGCAATGATAATACTTAACACTGATATTTCTTGGTGTTTTTGTCTGAGACTTGCCACTAGGACGACATCGCCGAGGTTCACAAAAGGTAGAAATCATGCCAGCGTTTGGTCCTGACTTATCTTACATGGTAATTTGTAAAATACTGCATGGTTCTTCGCTAGATCACTATTCGTTACACTTCTTCATTTAAATACCTTGGAATTGTTATTACAAGGGTGGTCCGGAAGTCTTTACAGTTATGGATCAGGATCTTCATATTTCTTACGTTTCTCTTCTTTCCTCTCCACTGTATGCATATTTGGATGTTTCCAGTACTTCCTCTTTACATTTCCAACTCCTGTTTCCATTATAAACTCTGAACAGATTATAAATCAGCCCTATACACAATCAGATTCTTCGCTGACCTACTTACAACCAAGACTGTGGCTGAACTAATGACAATGCCATTACAATAATGGGCTCCAGTAATGCAGGGTCTGACAGGTGCAGTATTGTTAGATGTTTGTTGGGATTGTAATAATAACCTCCAAACAATGTTGGGGAAGCCTTGCAAGACTGGAAAAATACATTAATGTTTGAAATAAAAATGTTTTGAGCCATCTGTAAAATAATGGATTTATTAAGTTTTGATCGCAACAAATATGCACATGGAGATAGCAAGTTTTGATTAAAAACATTATATTCTAGAATGTATTTATGATGGAAAATATTGAGTTTCAGTAATAAATAGTAGTAAGGTTCGATGCAGCCCAAGAAACCAAGCATAATTCGACATAAAACAGAATTTAAATTTTTTTGGAGATACCGTGTTATGAAAGGTAACTCTACTCATATTCATAAAAAACCAGAACACCTTAAAAGGCCACGGACAGGAAGTCCATATTCACAGGACATACACATTCATATGTTCTGAAGAAATCATTAACATTTGAACCATGTCGGCCCTCAGGTTCAAGGTCCGCGTCGATATCTCGATGCAGAAACATGACTGGTAAAATGTGCCTGCGACTCTCGTTGTTAAAAGCCAAAGGCAATAGATCAGAGTGACCTGAGCGGCCGTGCAGGATGCCTCGCACAAATATGTGAGAACTGTACTTTCAAATGAGTGAGTTGGAAAGGGGGTGCATTATTGGCACGAGAGAATGTGATGCATCCATCTGAGAAATTGCTGCTCATGTGGGATGAAGTGTGTTGGCAGTGCAGCAGGTATGTACGGAATGGTTCTCAGAAGGTCATAGAACATGACGAGATGGGTCTAATAGTACTCCCCAGACCCCTCCCACCCCCCAAGAAGATCGACACCTCATCCAAATGGCATTGCAGGACAGAGTACGTCCTCCTCGGCTCTGGCACAACAGTGGAATATGTAACACATCATATACTATCAGGAGTGACAGTCTGTCGCTGTTCATTATGGTCTGGGATACCAGCACGTCACCAACCTCTCTGCCCACCTTTGACTAATGTGCATAAACATCCTAGACTGCAATGGAGTATGGAATGATGTCACTGGGGACAGAAATGGCAGCAGATAGTGTTTCAGTATGAATCCAGGTTCTGTTTGTTTGAAAATGATGGCCACATTTTGGTTCGCTGCAGACAAGGGTAGAGGCATCGCACTTACTGCAATTGCACAAGACATACAGAACCAACTCAATGCCTTCTGGTATGGGGTGCTATTCATACAACCACAAATCACAGTTGGTGCATGTCCAGGGCACTGTGACCAGTTTGATCTACGTGAATGACATTGTGTGGCCCGTAGCCTTACTCTTTCTGCACGATGCCGCAGACACCATATTTCAGCAGGACAATGCGCAACCACATGTTGCTGCATGAACACATTCCTTCTTGTTGTCGCAGGATGTCAGATTGTTGCCCTGCCCCGCCCAATCACCGGAGTTGTCGTCAATGGAAAATGTGTGGGATATGGTGAAACAACAGGTGCAGTGCTGGGACCCAATGCAAACAACCAAGGAAGAACTTTGGAACCAGGTGAATGTAGCACTGATGGCTATACCGCAGGATGCCATTCGTACCTTATACGCGTCGATTCAATTGTGCATGGAACAAGTTATCAGTGCCCATGGAGGACCGAGTGCCTACTAGGCAACAGGACACATGCTGAACCTAGATGACTGAAATACTAATTGTTTCAGCATAACATTATAATGAACATGTCCTGTGAACATGAACTTCCTATCTCTAGTCATTCAAAGTGGTCTGTGTTTTATGAACATGAGCATACAGGATATAATACACAGCCCTATGCTCAGTGATAGCGAGGAGTAAACTGACTGCCAATACGAAAGAACACAAAGTCCCTCTCCTCACCACGAGCAAATTTGTCTATGCTGTGCTTATTATTATACCAATAGGAGCAATTAGTCTAGTGCTTGAATTAATTTTCTTGCAGGATTAATGTCAAGAGGAGCCACAACAATGACAACTGTTTATAATTCAAGGAAGGATGCACGTCCCTGTAAGGCTTCGTCTTCCTAGAAGGCAATGCTGACCCATGGATGCCTGCACTCCTGGTCCATTTTAGGCTGGAGTTTGACTTTTGTCATCCATCATATTTGCCATCTGTCTGCAGGCATGGACAGTGAGTGCCTCCTAGTAGAAGGCCTAACAGTTAGCTATAAGGAAACAGGATTCATGATTGTCGACATCTAGCCCAGTCTTTCTATATTGTTTCACGGGGTGGCAGAAGTGTTTGGAAAGAAGCAGAGGACACAAACTAAGATGAACCCCACGTGCATGCAGACTGCCAGAAAGTACGAGGGACCGAGGCAAAAGTTGGTTGGTGCATTTTTGTGCCCTGTTATTCCAGTGGATGCAAAGTTGGATGGAGGCATGACCCAGGTCATGCATACGTGTTTTGCTGAATGGACGCAAATGTCAAAGACCACCTGCCAACTACAGGCCACCCGGGATGGTGCTCCAGATAGCGGACTGCAGCACTGAGGTGGAGGCAGCCTCCCCCCTGGTCTCTGAGGCTCCATGGCCTGCTAGCACCTCCTCCATGATGCTGATGTCTCAACGTGTCTTACAGGACAGACAGGGACTATATCAGGATGTCCGCACCCAGGAGGAAAAGGAAGAGATAGACAGCCCATGCCCTCGAGTACCTAGGCTTCGAAATGGGGAAACACCACAACAAGGTCTCACTCAGCATCGTACAGAGATTGTCACCAAGAAGAAGGTACTAATTCTGCACCAGGAATAAGAACAAGAAGCCGGCACACCAGGAGAGGGCCTACCAGCCACAACCTATAGCTGAGCCCAGGGATCAGTCAAACTTGTGACCAACCAGCAGAAGACCTCAACAGAAAGCAGCAGTGAGTTGAAAAATACATGTCCCTCTCAACAGCTCTCGCCTCCGCTGTATGACCTGGGACCACCAGCAGGTTACCTGTGGGTTCACGGTACGATATAACCACTGTACTGGTGACCATCACCACAGAGTTACTCAGCATCTAGGCGGGCATCGATGTGCACCCGTTGTGCAGGAGGCTACCCAGTGTCTCACGACAGTTGTGCCAATTACTGGGACATGGCACGGGTGCAGAGGAACGAAGCCAACTGGTACGAACCCATCAGTGGCATTAGGCCCCTCTCTCAGCAGACATGCTCTCATTATCTGGGACTGAAAACTTGGTATGAGAGACCCGATTGTCACAGGATGTAACGTCTCTCGTGGCATGGCTCCATAATTGGCAAGGTTTGTGTTTTAGTCATAACAGTGGCCAAGATGCACTGATCCCTTGAGACAATAACACAACGGGATAAGACAATGGACATGACTTGTGCATGACACACTATTTCACTACTAACAACCTCAGGACCATCCAGCTTACATCCTTAATGAATATTGAATTTTCACCACCGCATAGTAGTCTAAATAAATTTTCAAAGTGTTAGGTCATGTTCTGTACATATGGAACAAAAATGGCCAACCAGACACCAGTGAGATCCAAACGTAGAACCACTGAATTTTGTGTTGGTTGCTGTATTCAATTGAGCTATGGTGGCCTAGGTCATATTTATTCTGTTGTTCTGTCTTACTACTGCCATCACACTATAGAGTGTGTGCAAGTCACCTGTTGTGGCCAAGTCATGCCATTGCTGTAGAAAAAAGGCGATCAACAGTGTCCTGATACTGGACTTATAGAGGCGGCTCATTCTGGGATGTGACAAACCTGGTAATCTAAATGCCACTGGTTGTCGCATAGTCTCCAAATCAAATTGGTAGCACCAGGTCTTATTGCCTGTGATGATGATTTCAGAAATTATGAATCTCAGTCGCATGTATCAATGAAATTTTCTGCAATTTCCATCCTTGCTGCCATCTGCACATCAGTCAACGTGCACAGCACAAGTGTAGAACTGATATTCCGATTACCCAAACTGCTATGAATGGTGGTGTTCACACTGTCCTCGCTAATTCGTAATTCCTCTGATATCCTTCTTGGAGACAGTCACCGATTTTGTGCTACTATCTGTCGCACTTACTCAAAGTCTTCAGAACTTCTGCTCACTGATGGTTGACCTGGAAATGACACAAGATTCCTATCCCACCCAAAAGCATTTCGACAAGTCGTTAACAAAATTTGGTCTTCCTGTTTCTGTCGCATACACTTGTACCAACATGACATGTATCTCTATCACCGTTTTTTCCAATTTGTAATAAAACTTGATGGTTACGTTGTTCCACGGCACTATGGGGTTCAATGCTATGTGGTGCTTCTTGAGATGTCTTGCAATCCACATGTGCATGTACCTAGTGTTACCACACGTTGGTCCATTCACCGTACTTTTTCACACACCTTGGATAATAATCCCAAATGTTAGTACTTGCCACAGTTACTCACTACCGATCAATTATCAGTGCAGATATACATCAATGCTGAAATTAACACTTGTTGGGTAGCTATAGAATATTAAAGCAATTTTTCTTACTCTCTTTCATTTGGAACATAACATGTTGTGCCAAATACCTGCAAGTACGCGTTCCTAGTTAGCTCTGCAATTTAAAATTAAATAATTTGCTCCTTTCTCCACAGAAAGATATAATTGCTTATAAACAGACATCCATAAAACTTTCTTCACAGCATTCTGATGATCTACTGAACAGAATTTCATTCAAGTTTAAAAGAGTAATGTGAACATAAGAACATGATTTTAAAACTCCATTCAAAGAACAAGGATGAAAGTGCTGGAATTTTATTTCTTATAATTGAACTTACCAATGGCATGACATCCTTGGATCCTGGATCCTCCGGAATAACTGAAGTCTGAGATTCAACCTTCACAACACTGCCATTCTGAGCATCATGACTTATGCACGTATCCTAAAAAGAAATAACAATTGAGGATTGCAACTAAATTACTCAAAGCAACTACAGGACTGTTAAAGAAATTATAACATTCTACAAAATGAGGAGAAAATCTCCCTCATTATTGAAAACAGGATGTTGATATTTTCCCATTCAAACAGTACTTTTTACACATATCATAGTCCAGTATTCACAAGAAAAAACAAGGCAGATTTGACAGCAGTGAATAAAGTGGCCACTCCCCAAGTTGCTATTGACTGTCAGGTGAAAGGGTTACAATTGGCTTTACATCACATTAACATAGATAGCTCACACGGCAACATCAGAACAGGGAAGTGCTGGGAGTTGGAAGGAAATGGCCATGGCCTTAATTAAGGTACAGCCCCAGCATTTACCTGGTGAGAAAATGAGAAAACATGGAAAACTACCTTCAGGGCTGCTGACAATACAGCTCAAACCCACTATCTCCTGATTGCAAGCTCACAGCTGGGCACTCCTAACAGCGTGGCCAACTTGCTTGGTAGGTGAGACAGTGTATCACAAAATTATTGTCTGTTTGTAGACCAGAAGATTCTATCAGTGCTTTATCATGAGTGGCATGCTGTGGGTTACCGTAGTCACATCCTAGTTCGTGCACCATGGGCAATGACCGAATGGCTTAGTATGTGGTCCTGAGAGTTGGGATACCAGGTGCTAGAGAATGGGAGTGGCATCTCGGACTTATTCTGAACTATGGCCCTCCTTGTGCTCAGGTGGCCAGGACTACGCAATTCACTGGTGGTCCCTAGCCTGTTTAGAGGGGAGATCCTCACTTGGACTATGTGTAAGTAACAGTAGCACCCTGCTTCACATAATTTTTCATCAAGCATACTCAGAAGGTTTTAATCAAGCCTTGGACCTATGGAGTAATGGAGTCTGTAACCCATTTGACAGGTGAGGGACTCCTTGGAAATAACACGGTGAATGAAATGGAATTCCATGGGAAGCTATCAATATTAACCTGCCAGTGGTCGCTATATGAGCAAAATACTCACGGTCATTGAAAATCTTCTGCTCTTTTATACAGCATGTAATTTCGAAGTTGAGCACTGATGTACCTTTGCACTGCAGTTTTTAGAGATGGACGGATGCACTTAAATGCACATCTGTGACCTTGAGAAGGGTCAGGAAGGGAGGAATTATCAGCGACCATCAACGGTGAGCATTTTGCTTCACGCGTGACCAGTCACATTGGCGCTAATTTCGGTGCGTGTTACAGTTTTGCTATTGTTGAATGTTGTTTTATAGTTGAAACAGTTCTTTGCAACTTACTGTATTAATGTGATGTGTAATTAGTGAGTGACGATGATTTCAAGTCGTGACAATTTAGCTTGGTTTGATGAAATTCCTAGTAATCAACTAGAGGGCGAGAACAGTGCCTTGAGTAAGTGAACATAAGACAGATATTGAACAGTCCGAGACAGAAGAACGTGCTGATGCAACCATACCTAGAGAGCAATCTGTAGCTGGCGAACAACATATGTTGGAGGTAAGTGAGAATGTCATGTTTGGTGACAATGTTTACATAGGGAAAGATAAGGTGGCAAAGTGGGGCGGACGCCCACCTAGAAGTAATCCACGCTCAAGTACTCGTGCTGAAAATATAGTTACACATCCTTCCTGTGTAAAGGGCATTGCAAAAGATGTGCAAACTATTTTAGAAAGTTGGGAATTGTTTTTTCATAAGTTAGAAGTAACAGACATGAAAGTAGTAAGAATGATTGCTGGTACAAACAGGTGGGAACAATGGCAGGAGGGTACTCGGAATGAGGAGATAAAGGCTAATTTAGGAATTAACTTGATGGATGAAGCTGTATGCATAAACCGGCTTCATTGGTGGGGTCATGTGAGGCAAATAGAGGAGGATAGGTTACCTAGGAGAATAATGGACTCTGCTATGGAGGGTAAGAGAAGCAGAGGTAGACCAAGACGACGATGGTTAGACTCGGTTTCTAATGATTTAAAGATAAGAGGTATAGAACTAAATGAGGCCACGACACTAGTTTCAAACCGAGGATTGTGGCGACGTTTAGTAAATTCACAGAGGCTTGCAGACTGAACGCTGAAAGGCATAACAGTCTATACTGATAATGTATGTATGTATGTATGTACAGTTATAACCATTTGAGATTTATTAAAATTTGTAATTTTATTTGTAACTTTTAGTGTTCTTTATAATTATTTGAGATTTATTCTTATGTTCATTATATGTGCTAATATATTTATGCCTGAAATCGGTTGGTATTTAGTATGTAAATACGTCATATCATACCGTGAGCATTTTGCTCAACGTGTGACCACTCGCGCTATTTTCGTTCTAACGACCACTGGCAGCTTAATGGTGCTTAAAGAAGAAAGTAGAACTGGCTGAGTCAGCAAAAGGGATGCACCTGGATGTGAAGAGATTATAAAGTGTATCTGATCAGTTTTAAAAAGGGAAGGATAGAGTGACGGGGAGGACTGTTCATCAGGAATAATATTGTACATAACCTAGTTGCTGTTAGGCAAGTGAATGAGCGAATGATTTGGGTAGATTTGGTGGTTGGAGGAATAAGGATGAGAACTGTCTCAGTATATTCACCATGTGAGGGTGTAGATGAGGATGAAGTAGACAACTCTTAAGCAGCATAGAGGGACATCATAGTGAGGGTCAACAGCGAGGACTGAATAGTGCTAATGGGCAATTTCAATGCGAGAGTTGTAAATCGAACTAAAGGATATGAAAAGGTGATTGGAAAATGTGCGGAGATATAGAAGCTAAAAATAACGTGAAGCATTTGCAAGATTTCTGCTCTAGTATGGGATTAGCAGTTACAAATACATTCTTCAAGCACAAGGCTGTTCAATTCAGTACTACAAATGGGAGGGTAGGAGCACCAGATCTATAATAGACTATATCATAAACGACTTTGAATTCAGGAAATCTATCAGGAATGTGACGATATTTCAGGGATTTTTTGATGATACATACAACTACTTGATGTGTACTGAACTAAGTATCTCTAGGCCTGGGATAGAGAAAGTGCAATCTCTCTGTAGACGGATAAGGGTAGAAAAACTCCTGGATGAGAAAATTAGACAGAAGTACATGGATATGATTAATAAAATGTTCCGAACAGTGAGCAGTAAGCAGGTGCAGGGTATAGAAAGAGAATGGGTGGCATATAGGGATGCTGTAGGAGAAACAGCAAGGAAATGTCCAGGAACAACTGTGTGTAAGGATGGGGAAAAAAGCAAATATCTTGTTGGAATGATAAAGTGAGAGCAGCTTGTAAACATATAAAGAAGGCATATCAGAAGAGGCTCCAAACAAGGACTAATGCAGACAGGGAGTTGTATGTAGAGGAAAGAAACAGAGCAAAACAAATAGTTGTTGAATCCAAGAAATTGTGGGAAGAGTTTGGTAATAACTTGGAAAGGCTAGGTCAAGCAACAGGCAAACCTTTCTGGACAGTAATAAAGAATCTTAGGAGGGGAGGGAAAAAGGAAATGAATAGTGCTTTGGGTAAAATCAGGTGAACTCCAAATAGATCCCAGGGAACCACTGGAGAGGTGGAAGGAATATTTTGAAAATCTTCTCAACGTAAGAGGGTATCTTCCTTGTGATGTCTCAAATAACCAGGCTCATGGGGAGGATGGAAATGATGTTGATGAAATTACAATTGATGAAGTGGAAAAAATTGTAAATAAACTCCATTGTCATAAAGCAGCAAGAATAGATGAAATTAGACCTGAAATGGTGAAGTATAATGGGAAGGCAGGGATAAAATGGCTTTACTGACTTATAAGATTGGCATGAAGTGTTAGTAAGGTACCTTCAGATTGGACAAAAGCAGTAAATACACCTACCCATAAGCAAGAGAACAGGTAGAATTGGAACATCTATTGAGGTATTTCATTGATCAGTATAAATGGCAAAGTGTTCACTGGCATCTTGAAAGGGAGGGTGCAATCAGTGGTTGAGAGGAAGTTGGATGAACACCAGTATGGTTTCAGACTACAGTGGGGCTGTCAGGATCAGATTTTCAGCATATGCCACGTAACTGAAAAATGCAATGATAGGAAGAGACAGTTATATCAATTTTTCGTAGATCTAGAATAGCACATGACAGAGTATTGAGATAAAATACGTTTCCTGTACTGGGAGACTATGGAATTAAGGGCATATTATTGAAGTAAATCAAAGGCATTTATGATGACAGTTGGGCTGCAGTGAGAATTGACAGCAGAATGAGTTCTTGGTTCAAGGTACTTTCTGGGATTAAACAAGGCTGTAATTTTTTACCTCTGTTCATAGTTTACACAGATCATCTACTACAAGGTATTCAGTGGCAGGAAGGGATTGAGTTAGGTGGAAATGTAGTAAGCAGTCTGGCCTATGCTGACAACCTGGTCTTAATGGCAGATTGTGCCAAAAGCCTGCAGCCTAATATATTCAAAACTTGAAAATAGGTGCAATGAGTATGGTATAAAAATTAGCCTTTCAAAGGTTAAAGTGATGTCAGCAGGTAAGAAACCCAAGAGAACTGAATATCAGATTGGGAATACAAAGCTGGTACACGTATTTAATTTCAAGTATTTAGGATGTGTGTTCTCCCAGGATGGTAGTACAGCAAGTGTATTGAATCAAGATTCAGTAAATCTAATGCAGTGAGCTAGCAATTGCAATCAACAGTATTCTGTAAGAAGGAAGTCAGCTTCTGGACTAAACTATCTTTACACTGGTCGGTTTTAAGACCAATTTTGCTTTATGGCAGTGAAAGCTGGGTGGACTCAGGATATCTTATTCATAAACTAGAAGTAACAGACTTGAATGTAGCGAGAATGATTGCTGGTAAAAACAGGTGGCAACAATGGCACGAGGGTATATATAATGAGGAAACAAAGGCTAAATTAACAATGAACTTGATGGATGAAGCTGTATGCATAAACCAGCTTTGGTGGTGGGGTCATGTGAGGCAAATGGAGGAAGACAGATTACCTAGGAAGATGAAGGACTCTATTATGGGTGGTGAGAGAAATAGAGAGAGACCAAGATGATGATAATTAGACCGAGTTTCCAATGATTTAAGAGATATAGAACTAATGAGGCCTAATAACTGGTTACAAATAGAGGATTGTGGTGGTGATTAGTAAATTCACAGATGCTTGCTGACTGAAAGTGAAAGGCATAACAGTCAATAATAAAGTTGTATTAATATTATGATTATTATAAAATTGCTATAGATCTTGTTATACATGCCTGTACGGTATGATACATGCTCATAGAGGAAGGTCTAGAATATTTACTGTTATTGTGTAAATGGCTCATCATGGACGGAGCACTACGATATATATTGTTACGGTACTGTATAAAAATAGCTGCTCATAGTAGAGGGAGGCTATTGTGTAACAATAGCTGGTCATAGAGGGAGGCCTATAATATCTATCTATTGTTATTGTGTAATGACAGCTACTCATAGAGGTAGGCCTACAATATCTATTGTTATTGTGTAATGATAGCTGCTCATAGAGGGAGGATATTGTGTAACAATAATTGTTCATATATGGAGATCTACAATATCTATTGTTATTGTGTAATGATAGCTGCTCATAGAGATAGGCTACTGTGTAAAAATAGCTGCTCATAGAGGAAGGTCTATAATATCTATTGTTATTGTGTAATGATAGCTGCTCCAAGAGTGAGATCTACAATATCTATTGTTATTGTGTAATGATAGCTGCTCATAGAGGGAGGCCTATAATATCTATTGTCATTGTGTAATGACAGCTACTCATAGAGGTAGGCCTATAATATCTATTGTTATTGTGTAAAGACAGCTACTCATAGAGGTAGGCCTACAATATCTATTGTTATTATGTAATGACAGCTACTCATAGAGGTAGGCCTACAATATCTATTGTTATTGTGTAATGATAGCTGCTCATAGAGGGAGGATATTGTGTAACAATAATTGTTCATATATGGAGATCTACAATATCTATTGTTATTGTGTAATGATAGCTGCTCATAGAGATAGGCTACTGTGTGAAAATAGCTGCTCATAGAGGAAGGTCTATAATATCTATTGTTATTGTATAATAATAGCCGCTCATAGAGGAAGGTCTACAATATCTCTTGTTATTGTGTAGTGATAGCTGCTCATAGAGGGAGGCTACTGTGTGAAAATAGCTGCTCATAGAGGAAGGTCTACAATATTTATTGTTATTGTACAATAATAGCTGCTCATAGAGGAAGGTCTATAATATCTATTGTAATTGTGTAATGATAGCTGCTCCAAGAGTGAGATCCACAATATCTATTGTTATTGTGTAATGATAGCTGCTCATAGAGGGAGGCTACTGTGTGATAATAGCTGCTCATAGAGGAAGGTCTACAATATCTATTGTTATTGTATAATGATAGCTGCTCATAGAGGAAGGTCTACAATATCTATTGTTATTGTGTAGTGATACCTGCTCATAGAGGGGGGCTATTGTGTAACAATAGCTGCTCCTAGAGAGAGGCATACAATATCTATTGTTATTGAGCAATGATGGTTGGCTCATAGAGGGAGGTCTAGAATAGCTGTTATTATTTTGTAACAATGGTTGCCATAGAGCAAGGTATAGAATGTCTACTATCACCATTTAGCACAGGCTGCTTGTAGAGAAAGACTTATGATATCCATTGTTATTAGATAACAATGAGTGCTCACAGATAGGGGCCTAGAATTCTCCATCCACATGAGATCACCCTTGAGCAATGGCATTTAGATGAATCAGTCCATTTTACAATATTGGCAGATATATGGGTTAACCTGGAGGAATATGTCTTTTCCTTCATTTCTCTTAGAAACCATATGATGATATTCTATTCTTTAGAAAAGTAATTATCTATTCATGCCCTGCAGAGTCCCCCAAAAAATAATGAAATGTACACGTCTCAAATTAGTCAAGCTGCACTATTGGGTTAAAACCCCATGCTTGAGGCCATTGTAATGTAGTTGAAAAGTATACATTTTTGTTCAAAGAGTATATAACACTTTGTATTTTTTAGTTTTGACCAAAGACCTGTTCCAACCACAAACGCTCTCACTTCAATTGAGAGATGTGCTAGCACACATTATGTTGATTTTGTTCTCGGATTGTTTGGTGAGTAGATGTGTGCAAGAAGTTGCATAGTTATGGTATAAGGAAGGGGCTGTATTTTAACCGCATGGTATATCTTGCATAATAAGACATAAGTTTCTTAATAAGCGGAACCAAAGAAAGAATATTTTGAGCTATAGGCAATAAAATGAAGGGATGAAAGAAACAGAAGTTGTGTAGTTTTAACAATAATAACCATCCGAGTACTTCAACAGTGGTGAGGTGTAGCAAATTTCACTTAAGGGATTTGTTGGCCAAAAACCTATTAAACATGGCATGTTCAAATGAGAAGTGCTTGTGAAATATTAATTCATACTAATGTGATTTGTAAAGAATATTTGTAACACCTGTAATAATCTGTTCTTATAATCTGCGTTATGTCGCAGAACATAGATAGGTCCGATGACAATGATGGGATAGGAAATGGCTAGCAGTGGGAAGGAAGTGGCCTTGGTATTAACTAAGGTACAGCCCCAGCATTTGCCTAATATGAAACATATTTAGACCTGCTGACAGTGCGGTTCAAACCCACTATCCCCGAATAAAAAATGAATAAATTATAAAATATTGCATTATTTAATAAATATATAAATAAATAAATAAATAAATAAATAAATGAATAAATAAATAAACATTTTGCACTAGTATGCTATTAGTTCATGTTATTGGCAGGATCAGATTTTCAGTATGTGCCAGGTAATTGAAAAATGCTATGAGAGGAATGGGCAATTGTGTTTATGTTTCGTAGATCTAGAGAAAGCATATGACAGGGTACCGAGGGAAGAGATGTCGCCATACTGGGGGACTATGGAATTAAAGTTAGATTATTAAAATCAATCAAAAGCATTTATGTTGACAATTGGGCTACAGTGAGAATTGATGGTAGAATGAGTTCTTGGTTCAGAGTACTTACAGGAGTTAGACAAGGCTGTAATCTTTCACCTTTGCTGATAGTAGTTTACATGGATCATCTGCTGCAAGTTATAAAATGGCAGGGAGGGATTCAGTTAGGTGGAAATGTAGTAAGCAGTTTCGCCTATGCTGACGACTTGGTCTTAATAGCAGACTGTGCCGAAAGCCTGCAGTCTAATATCTAGGAACTTGAAAATAGGTGCAATGATTATGGTATGAAAATTAGCCATTCGAAGACTAAATTGATGTCAGTAGGTAAGAAATTCAACAGAATGGAATGTCAGATTGGTGATACAAAGCTAGAACAGGTCGATAATTTCAAGTATTTAGGTTGTGTGTTCTCCCAGAATGGTAATATAGTAAGTGAGATTGAATCAAGGTGTAGTAAAGCTAATGCAGTGAGCTCGCAGTTGCGATCAGCAGTATTCTGTAAGAAGGAAGTCAGCTCCCAGACGAAACTATCTTTACATCGGTCTGTTTTCAGACCAACTTTGCTTTTCGGGAGCGAAAGTTGGGTGGACTCAGGATATCTTATTCATAAGTTAGAAGTAACAGACATGAAAGTAGCAAGAATGATTGCTGGTACAAACATGTGGGAACAATGGCAGGAGGGTACTCAGAATGAGGAGATAAAGGCTAATTTAGGAATGAACTCGATGGATGAAGCTGTACGCATAAACCGGCTTTGGTGGTGGGGTCATGTGAGGCGAATGGAGGAGGATAGGTTACCTAGGAGAATAATGGACTCTGTTATGGAGGGTAAGAGAAGTAGAGGGAGACCAAGACGACGATGGTTAGACTCTGTTTCTAACGATTTAAAGATAAGAGGTATAGAACTAAATGAGGCCACAACACTGGTTGCAAATCGAGGATTGTGGCGTCATTTAGTAAATTCTCAGAGGCTTGCAGACTGAACGCTGAAAGGCATAACAGTCTATAATGATAATGTATGTATGTATGTATGTATGTATGTATGTATGTATGTATGTATGTATGTATGTATGTATGCTATTAGTTAATACATATACTGTACATATCAATGCCTGAGAATGAAAGGGTTTTTGCAAGAATGTGTGTGATGTAATCTGCTAAATGTTTACAATTTTCTCCTGAAAAATCATAGATTTTGAATTGTAACCCTTTCATTCTTGGCCATCAATATATCTATCCTTTTCATTTTTTGTTCATTCTCTATAAAGTAAAGTCCTTATCTGGCAACACTAGTTGTGTGGAACTCCTCTTGTTCCTTGCAGCAGAGCTCAGACAAAACTGTACAATGAGACATATAACTTATTTATTAAATGGTAAGGTCAGTATGAAGAGAGCTTGTACATCACATATACTAAGGACTATGAATACCAAAATAAGTTGAGGTACCGTGTGGTGACAGAGAGTAAACAGACTGCATGGTTTAAATAGTGATTTAGCTTGTATACCAATATAGCTGGGTTCTCCTTATATCTAAATTGTGGCAGTATGCTACAGATTGTTTGTCCACTCTTTTTTCCTTTATCCCTTTCGAGAGAATTAACTTGATTGCATTATTATCTGTTTAATTAACATCAAGTAATGATTAGTTACTAACTGAAGCAATAGCCTTTAATTCACAGCCTGCTTTTTCTCCCCTTTTTTGTCCGTGGCTTTACGTTGCACTGACACGGATAGTTCTTATGGTGACGAGGGGATAAGAAAGGCCTACGAGTTGAAAGGGAATGGTCGTGCATGTGCTGCTACCAAATGGTGGAACAAGACACCAATTACACATCACCACCTTCAAAAGTCAAATGTGAACCCTACCCTGACGTACAAAAAACAAAGTGTAAAACAATATAGTACGCACCTCGTATACTTGAAAAGTGCTATTAATATAATTTTCCTGTGCACCAGCTGTATATAGGCTACAAGAAGGCACATGACTGTGTAGGAAGAGCCTTCATATATGGATGCTCGGAATAATTTGGATTACCTAACAAAATTATTAGACTGATATAAATGACCCTGAGAAGTGAGGTGAAGGTACAAGGTATGCTTTCACGAGAGTTTAATGTGAATCAATAGGTGTGGCAAGGTGACCATTGTCCTGTATACTCTTCAACCTTAAATTGGAGAGAGTGATATGTAATATCACAATTAGCCAGAAAGGAACTATGAGGGAGTATTTGACTGACAAAGCAGGGACATTGTATAATCAACAAATACAATATCTGGCTTATGCAGATGATATAGCATTGATGAGAAGAACTAAACAGGATGTAGTAAGAGCTTACAAGCAAATTTAGATTCTGTTGAAGGAAACAGGTTTGTGTGTTAAAGAATCAAAACAAAGTATATAATAATGAGGGGAGATAGAGTGTATTATTGTGATTTAAGAGTAGGGAAAAAGGTTTATCAGAAAATGCAATTTTTAAAGTATTTAGGGTCTCTAAAAGTACTGGAAAGTTTAAGAAATGCCATTAAGATCTTAAACTCGATGATAAGAAATTCCTGATATTCACATTTTTTTCATATTCAAGCACCTAATGAATACAGGGACTGAATTTCTCATGGGATAAGGAGACCACCCTTACCAAGTGCCAATGGCCTCCTGGGAGGGTGGATGAGTGGGTAATAATACAGGGCACTTTCTTGCCCTAGAGGTAGGAAATTACCTCTGAAGGCAGATGAGCCGCTTTAGTGCAGGTCAACGGCATAGGATAGAGAAAGCAACGGGAAACTATCCCATAAATGATTTATTAAGATTTCCCAAGTATCAGCAGTATGATGGAAGGCTCTTTAGAAATTATTCTGTATTAGTCCTCCATTTGGATGTCTGGGTGAGGACAACTGAAGAGATGAAGCAAAGTAAATACAGTGGAGGAGAGAAAAGAATAGCAACATGGAATGTGCAATCGATGATGAAGTGTGAAAAGTTGGAAGATTTGAAACATGAGATGAAAAAACAAAGAATGACATTTTAGGAGTGTCAGAAGTAAGCAGGCCGGAAGCAGGAGACTTCTGGAGTGGCGATATTAGAATAATTAATTCAGGAACATCATCTGACAAACCAGGTCAAGCAGGAGTAGGAATAGTCCTAAATACTGAAATGAGCATATGAATGAAAGGATATGTCCAATTCAATTAAAGATTAAAATAGAATACAAACAGAACCAAGAGATACAATAATAGTACAAATTTACATGCCAACAACTGGTCACGATGATCAGGAAATAGAACACGTATGAAAAAATAGAAAAACCTATTAGTAGAGAAAAGGTGAGGAAAACCTTATCATACTAGGAGACATGAATGCTGTAGTCAGAAAAGGATCGGAAAATAACATAGTAGGAAAATATGGACTGGGAATGATGAATGTTAGAGGTGAAAGACTAATAGAATTTTGTGCTAAAAATGAACTTGTAATCACCAATACATGGTTCAAACACCATAAAAGAAGAAGGTACACTTGGAAAGCACCAGGTGATATCAATAGATATCAAACTGATTACATAATAGTTAAAAAGAGATTTATGAATCAAACAAAATAGACCAGAAGCTATCCGGGTGCTGATGTGGAAACAGATCACAATCTTGTTATGATGAAGAGCAGGCTGAAAATTAAAAGAATACAGAAAAGAAATACCAAATGTTGGCAAATAAGTAAATTTAAAGATGAAAATATTGCTGAGGCATAGCAGCAGAAAACTGATGAGATAACTAAAGCAGAAATAGAGAATACTACAGAAGATTCACAGACTCAAATTAAAAAAGATCTGACAGAGACAGCTGATGAAATTTTGGGGAAAACCAAAATACCACCTAGGAAGGAATGAATCACTAAAGAAATTTGAGATATGATAGATAAAAGGTGGTTCTCAAGAGCTTAACAAGATCGGAAGATAAAAAATAATATAGAAGATTGCACAATGCACAGGAAAGCAAGAGTAGCAAGAGAAAATTATTATGAGGGTACATGCTCAGTGATAGAAGAGAAAACTACTAAAAGGACATGCAGATTATGCATATCAGATGGTAAAGATTTTCTTTGGAAAGATATGTAACAAAAGTAATGCCATAAGTAATGCAGAGGGAGTAATTCTCGATGATGATAGCAAGATTGCAAACAGGTGGAAAAATTACATTGAAACCTTGTACGAGGATATAAATCTACAAGATAATGAAGTTCTTGAGGAAGAAGATGAAGTAACAGAAGATAATATAGGCTTCAACATAATGAGAGAGAAATCTGAATTAGCTGTAAGAAAATTGAAGGACAATAAGGTGCCAAGCATTGATAATCACAAAGCTGAATTCGTAAGGGAAAGCGGACCTCATATGAAGGAGATATTGCTTAAACTTATACAAAACGTCTACATGGAAGGAAAACTACCCGCTGACATTGGTATAAGGATCATGACACTTTTTATCAAAGAAAATGGCAGCAAAACAATGTGAACAATATGGCACTATCAGTTTAGTCTTCATGCATCAAAAATTGTCACCAACATAATATTAAGATGAATTGAAGACAATCTGACTGAAGGCCAGTTTGGGCTTGTTAGTGGTAAGAGTACAAGAGAAACTATACTGGCTTTGAGATTTATACTTGAAAAAAGATTAGAAAAAGACAAAAGAACTTATTTATGCTTTGTGCATATTGAAAAGGCTTTTGATAATGTGTATTGGATAAAAATGTTCGAAATTCTTAAAAACATAGGAGCCTCATACCAAGATAGGAGAATAGTTTGGAATTTGTACAAAAATTAAAACTACAGTAATTAAAAATGGAAATGAACAAGAGGAAACAAACATAAGGAAAAGAGTTAGACAAGGATGTGCTTTGTCGCCCACGCTTTTAATGCATACGTCCAGAATGCACTGAATAAGATTCAAGAGAACTTGAGTGCAGGAATAAGGATACAGAGTGAACAAATAAATATGATTAGATTTGCAGATGACAATGCCATAGTTGCAGACAGTAAACAACATCTCAAACAAATAATAGTAAAAATGGAGCAAATAATAGTTACCAGTAATGAACACAACATGAAAATAAGTAAGACACAGACGAAAGTTATGGTCTGCAATATAAAAGCAGACTCAAGTATAAAAATACTGGTGGGCAACAAAACATTGGAAAGTGTTAAAGATTTTAAATGTCTCGGAAGCAAAATTAGCAAAGATGGAAGAAGCAAGAAGGAAATCAAAAGTAGAATTTTACAAGCCAAATTAGCATTTCACAAAAAGAAATATTTATTCACTACAAATTTCATTAATCTTCAAACAAGAAAAAAGATTATTGAAAGCATATGTTTGGAGTATTGCCCTTTATCCCTTTCAGACCTGAAAGAAAACTGCCTGTGTGAATTTTTGTTTGTACGTCAAAAACGGACTAAAATGCTCTTAAATACATATATTTTTAGTTTATTCTACAAAATAAAAATTAACATCTGAAAAAGAGCACCCGCACAATTGTGCGTGTCAGGACTTACTTCACTACTTACAAAAAAGAAAAATAACCCCAAAGCATGTGAATATACATATGTACATGATCAAATGTTCTATTTTGCAGTGGGGAATAATTTAAAACAATTAAATCTTCGTTCAAACACAAGTAAACGTTACATTTTCTACATTGAGGAAGAGTTTTGCTATTACTGCCCTTTTGGCAGCAGCAGCTTGTCGTCAGATCTGAAAGAAGTCTGGAGGTGTCAAAACGTCACAAACTTACTAAAATGCTCTCAAATACATGTTTTTACAGTTTATTTTACAAAATAAGAACTATCGGCTGAAAAAGAGAGCCTACACAATTGTGCGTGTCAGGACTTCATTCACTACTTGCAAAAAATAAAAAATTAAAAAATTCAACTCAGTACATGTGAATATGTACATGTACATGATCAAATGTTTTATTTTACAGTGTGGAACGATTTTAAAAAGTTAAAATCTTATACATTACACTTCTCATGTAGAGTACGAGATTTCTTTCTCAGTCCTTTTTGCGACAGCAACCAGCACTCCTGCAGGCATTGGCTGTAAGGAAACCTAGCCCGCACATATGTGTGTATCAACATTCAAAACCTCATGGTATTACGTACGATGTTGAAAGTTCACAATTTACGTTTTCTACACAATCTACACACTTCATAGATTATATTCTGATATTCAGTAAAGCTTCTAGATTAATATGCATGCAATAAATAAATACTTACTTTAGGCATTACTGCTTCCCGCCATATTGCTAATGAACTGTATTTTTAAACTCTTCTTCCTTCCCCCTGGTGGTCAAATACTAAATGAAAACAGCTGAAGTACATGCTACGTGTCCCGCACAAGCACTGCAGTCCGGTCTAGCGCCAAGAAAACGTCAAATAAGCTCAGACATAAATAAAATATGAACCCGCACAATTGTGCGTACACGGTCTGAAAGGGTTATGGTTGCAAAACGTGGACAGTTGGGGAAAAAAAAAACAAAAAACGGAGGTTAAATTCTTTTGAACAATGGTGTTATAAAATAATGCTAAAGATTTGCTGGACAGAAAAAATAATGAATGCTGAAGTGTTTAAGGAGGTGGAGGAAAATTATAAGGAGGAGGAGGACTAGACTGACCCTGTTGAAAACAATATTGGAGGGACCATGCCCACAATATGTACAGCAAATCATGTCTGATGTAGGATGCAGAGGAAAGCTATGAATAGAGCCGACTGTGGAACTGCTGCAGACCATTCCATGGATTGAATATTTAAGAAGAAGATTACAGATGGAAATTAAAATTTGGAAGTAATAAAGGAAATAATAAGAGCTGGTAATCAAAGCTATTTTAGTACAATAAAAATGTTTAAGTCAAGAACAATCTCCCAAGAGTCCAAAAGGGTTATATATAGGGCAGTAATTAGACCAGTAGTAACATATGGATGTGATACATGGGTGTTGACAAAAAGGAGTGAAGATATTTTAAATAGATGGGAAAGGGAAGTGCTCAGGAAAATTTATGGTCCAGTGTGTGAGAATGGAGAGCGGAGAATACGAAATATTAAGGAAGTGTATAACTTATATGGGGAACCAACAATTGTTGCAGAAAACAAAAGGAGTACAATTAAATGGATTGGACATGTAGAATGAATGAGTGAAGATAGGCAGATTTGCCAAGTGTTCAAGGAAAGACCGAATGGGAGGAGGCTACCTGGATAACCAAAGAGATGGCAGAAGGATGTGGAGAAGGATCTTTGAGGCCTCGGAATCAAATCCTGGAGGAGTAGAGCACAGGATAGAGAAGATTGGTGGTATGTGGTGTACCAGGCAAGGTCCTCCAAGGACTAGTGCCACGGGGGAAAAAAGGGGAAAAGTTTGAAATAAATTGAATGTTTCTGTATTGGTTCTTGCTCATCCCCAGATGCACCAACATCTTGTCACTATGCTTGCTCCATGTTTGATTTTCTACATCCATACATCAAGAAATACGCAAGATATAAACAAGGTCATGTTCTTACGCCAAGTTGAGGCAGGGGAGGAACATAAATACAGTAAAATTAAGAGAAATGATAGAAAGAAGAGAATCAAGAAAGAGATGAAAAGGGAAGAATGGAGAAAACTGAGGTTATTGGTAAGGGGGAAGGAAGGATGCAAAGAAGAGAAGGTTAAGGACACAGCAGTTAAAGTGGAAATAAGAAATAATGAAGTAACAGTTGCACATAGATTATGATTATTCAACAAATAAGAGTAAACATTCTAGTAATGACGAGACTATGAATTTGAAAAACTGAAGTATGCTAAAGACTGTGAAGGTCAGGAAAAATAATTATCTTCATAGCTGGCAACCATGTACTGTTCAACTGACAGCCAGTGTCTCTGTTAAAAATGTGTCTACATCTATATATATCACCTCCTTTTATAAAATAGTTCACCTTTATTTTGTTAATTACAGAATTCGACATTTAATTATATGATTTCAACATCAGAGAAAGAATGAGAATAAATAAAAACAATGGAAGTAAACATACTTAGAAACAGGTTCCAAGAAGGACATTCCTGGAATAATTAATGAACAAGGGGAGTATGTATGCGAGGATCTTCAAAAGGCAGAAGTATTCAGTCAGCAGTATGTAAAGATTGTTGGTTACAAGGATAATGTCCAGATAGAGGAGGTGACTAATACTAAAGAAGTATTAAAATTTACCTATGACAGCAATGACATTTACAGTACGATACAAAAGTTGAAAACTAGAAAAGCAGCTGGAATTGATAAGATTTCTGGGGATATACTAAAGACAATGGGTTGGGATATAGTACCATATCTGAAGTACTTGTTTGATTATTGTTTGCATGAAGGAACTTTACCAAATGAATGGATAGTTGCTATAGTAGCCCCTGTATATAAAGGAAAGGGTGATAGACATAAAGCTGAAAATTACAGGCCAGTCAGTTTGACATGGATTGTATGTTAGCCCCTGTATATAAAGGAAAGAGTGATAGACATAAAGCTGAAAATTACAGGCCAGTCAGTTTGACATGGATTGTATGTAAGCTTTAGGAAAGCATTCCTTCTGACTATATAAGACATGTTTGAAAAATTAATAACTGGTTTGATAGAAGGCAGTTTGGGTTTAGGAAAGGTTATTCCACTGAAGCCCAACTTGTAGGATAACAGCAATATATAGCAGATATCCTGGATTCAAGAGGCCAATTGGACTGTATCGCGTTTGACCTGTCTAAGGCATTTGATAGGGTAGATGATGGGAGACTACTGACAAAAATGAGTGCGATTATACTTGACAAAAGAGTGACTGAATGTGTGGCTCTGTTTCTAGAAAATAGAACTCAGAGAATTAGAGTAGGTGAAGCTTTATCTGTCCGTGTAGAAATTAAGAGGGGAATTCAAGGCAGTATTATTGGACCTTTATGTTTTCTTATAAATATCAATGATATGTGTAAAGAAGTGGAATCAGAGATAAGGCTTTTCGCAGATGATGTTATTCTGTACAGAGTAATAAATAAGTTACAAGATTGTGAGCAACTGCAAAATGACCTCGATAAAGTTGTGAAAAGGACAGTAAACAATGGTATGATGATAAACGGGGATAAAAGTCAGGTTGTGAGTTTCACAAATAAGGAAAAGTCCTCTCAGTTTTAATTACTGCATTGATGGGGTTGAAGTTCCCTTTGGGGATCATTGTAAATACCTAGGTATTAATATAAGGAAAGATCTTCATTGGGGTAATAATATAAATATGATTGTAAATAAAGGGTACAGATTACTGCATATGGTTATGAGAGTATGTAGGGGTTGTAGTAAGGATGTAACGGGGAGAGCTTATTTGTCTCTGGTGGGACCCCAACTAGAGTATGGTTCCAGTGTATGGGACCCTTACCAGGATTACTTGATTCAGGAACTGGAAAAATCCAAAGAAATGCAGCTCGATTTGTTCTGGGCGATTTCCAACAAAAGAGTAGCGTTACAAAAATGTTGCACAGTTTGGGCTGGAAAGACTTGGGAGAAAGGAGACGAGCTGCTCGACTAAGTGGTATGTGATCACAAAGTTATACAAGGAGTAATTTTAATACCACCTATTCAATACAAAATTATTCCACTATAGTGTGGTTAAATGCACATGGAAATTATCAGAAATTTGAAGGGTACATGTTTCACCCACTATTTATTGAGCATCATCAGCCACAAACAATCTTAAAACACATATGGTCTAACGAGTCATAAAAACTTACTTAAAAAGTATTGCTGAATATTTACAAGTGTTAATACTGTGGATGCAAACTGTTTGCAGTACAAATATATTGATTAAAACAAAACTTATACTAAAATTACTTTGAAAAATTGGTATGTTCGTCTAAAAGTACTAGTCATACATAGTTTTTTTTTTTAAAATCATGTCTGGCACTGAAATGGATCCTCTTGATGAGAAACTTGAGCAACATATTACATTAGGAAAATAGATGTCAAAAATAAGGCGTCAACAGGATAAGAACAAGACGGTTAAAAGATACACCTTGTATAACTAAAATGCTGTCCGCCTTCATAGCGTAACTTTACAACAAAAGGAAAATGAAGGTGAAACATATTAAGGTGTGTGCTGGAAGGTTGGCAGCTGTCCTACACAGGTCTGATGACAATTAAGTTTTAAGGAGCTAAGCATTTTAGTAAAAAAAGTAAACTCGTGTCCTCATCCCGAGGTGGTGCAGCTCTTTTCAGGCACACCCGCATTGGAGGTGAGCTGCATGTACCATATCAAACACATACCAACCCTCCTGCCATTCTTAAATTTTTGGCAGTACCGGGAATCAAACCCGGGCCCCCGAGGATGGCAGCTAATAACACTAACCGTTACACTACGGAGGCGGACAGCATTTTAGTTACACAAGGTGTATCTTTTAACCGTCTTGTTCTTATCTTGTTGACGCCTTATTTTTGACATCTATTTTCCTAATGTAATATGTTGCTCAAGTTTCTCATCAAGAGGATCCATTTCAGTGCCAGACGTGATTATTTAAAAACTATGTATGACTAGTACTTTTAGACAAACATACCAATTTTTCTAAGTAATTTTAGTATAAGTTTTGTTTTAATCAATATATTTGTACTGCAAACAGTTTGCAACCACAGTATTAACACTTGTAAATATTCACCAATACTTTTTAAGTAAGTTTTTATGACTCCTTAGACCATATGTGTTTTAAGATTGTTTGTGGCTGATGATGCCCAATAAATAGTGGGCAAAACATGTACCCTTCAAATTTCTGATAATTTCCATGTGCATTTAACCACACTATAGTGGAATAAATTTGTATTGAATAGGTGGTATTAAAATTACTCCTTGTATAACTTTGTGATCAGCTATTTTTCAATACGGAATAATTACGAGAATAATGGTTTGTAAGTGGTAAGTTACGAGGTGTCAGTGGAGAGATGGCATGGGAGGACATCAGTAGACAAAAGTTTGGATGGTGTCTTTAAAAGTAGGAAAGATCACAATATGAAGATAAAGTTGGAATTCAAGAGGACAAATTGGGACAAATATTCGTTTATAGGAAGGGGAGTTAGGGTTTGGAATAAGTTATCAAGGGAGATGTTCAATAAATTTCCAATTTCTTTGCAATCATTTAAGAAAAGGCTAGGAAACAACAGATAGAGAATCTGCCACCTCGGCGACTGCCCTAAATGCAGATCAGTAGTGATTGATTGATTATTACTATAGAACTAGTTCAAGAACTTGTCGTACATGCTTTCTACATTTACTATTATATTTATCTCCACATAAAAATACTATAACTTAAATACAATGATAAATAACAAATATAAAAATATGCAATAAAGCAAAGGTAGATTAGAGAAAGGTATTCTGTGTAATAAGTCAGTGATGTGGCACTGTGATGTTATAACCCCACTAACAAGACTAAACACCATAAGCATCTCACCTTCTTCACTTTACAGCAAAAGGAAAATGAAGGTGAAGCATATTAAGGTGTGTGCTGGAAGGTTGGCAGCTGTCCTACACAGGTCTGATGACAATCAAGTTTTAAGGAGCTAAGCATTTTAGTTAAAAAAAGTAAACTCGTGTCCTCATCCCGAGGTGGTGCAGCTCTTTTCAGGCACACCCGCATTGGAGGTGAGCTGCATGTACCATTTCAACCGCATACCAACCCTCCTGCCATTCTTAAATTTTTGGCAGTACTGGGAATCAAACCCAGGCTCCCAAGAACAGCAGCTAATAACACTAACCTTTACACTATGGAGGCGGACAGGATTTTAGTTACACAAGGTGTATATAAAAAATACACTGAATGAACCGATATTGCAATGGCAACATGTGGTGGCACTGCAGACATGAACCTCTGAATAGAGAGAATTCTGGAGAAGTGCACTGAAGCATTTAACATATGGACCTGAAGCAGGTTAGTCTTCTGACACCAGTCAAACATAGTGCATGTGACGACTCGTGTCACAGTGCAATGGAAAAAGTATAAAAATAAAGTTCTGTAGCAAATCGGGAGTAGAACGTACAGCCAGCGACTCAACGCCGAGTGTTGGGCGGCGGG
The DNA here is from genome assembly GCF_040414725.1 of Anabrus simplex. Lineage (NCBI taxonomy): Eukaryota > Metazoa > Arthropoda > Insecta > Orthoptera > Tettigoniidae > Anabrus > Anabrus simplex. Next base: position 14,308,331 of record NC_090267.1, read on the forward strand.
AAATAACCTGACACCCTAAAGGAGCCAACGGCTTATGGCGGAGGAGCTCCCTTAGGAGGGTGATGGTCCCTTTGTGGAGGAAATGCCACTAGAATCCATCAGGTAGTGTCTGTACTTCATGTTAGGAGCGGCTACCAACAGCGTCTGTTCTCCATGTTAGGGGTGGCTGAGCCTACACCAGTGAAGGCAAGGGGAAACCACACTGGTATAAATTCCCAGGAAATCACTATGGCGAGGAATCAGAAAGAAACGGCCCCTAGTCCCGGGCAGCCCTTAAATGGGCGAGGGGTGCTAAGAATCTCCCGGCTCAAATTAGTGAATTCCGCAATAAGAATGGGGACTTGGAACGTCAGAAGTCTCTATGCAGCTGGCAAGCTTGACAATCTTATCAAGGAAATGGTTAGATTACCGGGCGAGTTGGCCGTGCGCGTAGAGGCGCGCGGCTGTGAGCTTGCATCCGGGAGATAGTAGGTTCGAATCCCACTATCGGCAGCCCTGAAGATGGTTTTCCATGGTTTCCCATTTTCACACCAGGCAAATGCTGGGGCTGTACCTTAATTAAGGCCACAGCCACTTCCTTCCAACTCCTAGGCCTTTCCTATCCCATCGTCGCCATAAGACCTATCTGTGTCGGTGCGACGTAAAGCCCCTAGCAAAAAAAAAAAGTTAGATTAAGAACACCATTAATGGGAATTAGTGAAGTTCGCTGGCCGGGTGCAGGTAAATGTCATCGTGATGATGGTACATTCTATTACTCTGGTAGCGAAGATAATGATAAAGATCATAGAAATGGAGTCGGAATCTTTATAAATTCTGAACTTACGAAGTATGTCAGCAACTTTGTACCAGTCTCTGATCGAATCATGTTATTACAGCTTTCATGCTCACCTTTTAATGTAAACATCTTGCAGATATATGCACCAACAGCGGACAAAAAGTACGATGACGAAGTAGAAACATTCTATGAACAACTTGGAACTATTCTTAAAGACCTGAAGAAGGATGAAATAACTGTCATAATGGGTGATTTCAATGCAAAAATTGGTCAAGGGCGTCGTTCCGACTTGGTAGGCGAATTTGGGCTTGGTAAATGCAATGACCGGGGAGAAAAGCTGTACGAATTTTGTGTAGAACATCAAATGGTTCTCACCAATACATGGTTCAAACTTCCAAAATGTCGTTTATACACATGGAAAGCTCCTAAAGATGATCCTCAGAATCCTGACTCAACAAGGAACCAAATTGATTACATTCTGATAAATAAGCATTTCAGAAATTCCATCAAAAGAGTCGCAGCATATCCAGGTGCAGATATTTCCTTGGATCATAATCCATTGATAGCTAACGTAAGAGTTCGTCCGAAAATCATGAAGAATAAGCCTAGAAGAAAGGTACTAAATACACCTAATCTGCAAAATTGTGAAGCTCGGCAGAAAATTGCTCAGTATTTGAATAGGCATTTAAAAGAAATCAATACCAATAACTGTGAAACAGCAAATGATTTGTGGAATCAGTTTAAAAGTCGGGTAGAGATACTTCTTCAAAACAAAGATCAAAAGATACATCCAATGAAGAAAAAGAAATGGATGACAGATGATATTCTTGAACTAATGGAACAACGAAGATTAGTAAAAAATGATGCAGAGGAATACAAAAAATTACAACGCCACATAAGGAAAGAAATACGTGCTGCGAAAGAGAACTGGATGAAAGAACAATGTGTGGAAATGGAAATCTTTCAGTCTAAACATGATCTGTTCAATATACATCGAAAATTAAAGGAAATAGCTGGTATGTACAGAAAACGTAACCTTTCTGTACTGGTTGATGCTAAAAACAGGCCTATTATTAATCAAGAAGAAGTTTTAAATACTTGGGAAAATTATCTGATGGAACTTTTCTGTGATCAGAGGGGTGAGGAAACTAACCAACGAGCTAATTGTGAAGGCCCTGACATTCTTAAATCAGAAGTGTTATATGCTGTGAAAGTTTCAAAAAGCAAGAAATCACCAGGTCCAGATAACATCCCTGTAGAACTTCTTAAAATGATTGACGAAGACAATATCCAATTCTTGGTAAAGTTGTTCAATACTATATATAATACTGGAGACATCCCATCTGACTGGCTGTTATCTACATTCATCACGTTGCCAAAGAAGCAAAAGGCATGTAAGTGTAATGATTATAGGCTAATAAGCCTCATGAGCCACACACTTAAAGTATTCCTTCGTGTAATACGTAACAGAATCAAGACTAAGTGTGAACAAGACCTCGACGAAACACAGTTTGGGTTCAGAAATTCGTTTGGTACAAGGGAAGCATCGTTTGCGCTAAATATCCTAATTCAGAACAGTCTAGATCAGGGATGGCGAACCTTTTCCAACTAGTGTGTCATTTTAAGTCTGGTTTATTATTCTCAACTGTTGACTGTGCCACTTGTTATTTTCCTTTAAGGAATGCCTACAACCTACAACACCCCTCCCACCCCGCAAGTTCCTTTCCAAATTCACAATTATGTTTCATAATATGTTATTTATTTAATTTATTTACTGATTTATTTATATATTTATGTATTTATTTATTTATTTATTTATTTATTTATTTATTTATTTATTTTGTAAATACATTTGATTGCATCTTCCGTGGTCGTATTTTACAAATACTCAAAAAAATTAAATATGTAAGTTTTGAGAGTACATATTATTATTTGTAAATAAATAAATAAATAATAATTTCCCTTTGTAGCACACTTCGTCATTAAATATTGTTACCGAGCGAATTGGCCGCGCGGTTAGGAGCGCGCAGCTCTGAGCTTGCATCCGGTAGATAGTGCTTCCAGTCCCACTGTCGGCAGCCCCGAAGACGGTTTCCCGTGATTTCCCATTTTCGCACCAGATAAATGCTGAGGCTGTATCTCAATTAAGGTCACAGCGGTTTCCTTCCCACTCGGAAGCCTTTCCTATCCCATCGTCGCCATAAGATCCATCTGTGTCGGTGTGACATAAAATAATTTGTAAAAAGATAAATATTATTAGATATCCAAACACGAATATTGCCAATGGACTTCACTTCCTCCACAATTTAACTAATTTCCATCTCATCACATTTCCGCAAGGAAATCAGAAAGAACAGCTATCCTTGCTTTTAAGGTCACATCCATGCTTTCATCAAAACATACTGCATACATCTGAGAGTTATCCAAATTAGTTTTCAATTCCTGCGAAACTTCTTCACTCATTCTTATTATTCTATCCTTGACAGCAGTTCACTTGGCTGGCATTCCTTTCATTCTCTTGAGTATTTGTTGTTTGTTAGGGAAGTTTTCAAATAATGTGTCGGACATGGAAGTTTATTTCAAGAACTCACCGTCAGAAAGCGGTTTCCCATGCATGTTGTAGGCCTACTATGTAGCGAGACAGATGGAAACAGCCGCATTGATATTACGGTATTCCTCGGCCGAAAATATGATACAAAAGAACTAGTTTGTTTTGTGTAATGTTCGATATTTTGTGACACGAACTCTCTTCTTTCTTCATTTGGCATGGAACAAACATTTGAATCATTAGTCTCGAAATGGCGCTTTACATTAAATGTGAGGCGTACAATTGTTTTCGAACACAGGCAACATATCTTTCTAACAGTCTGAATTCCCTTGTCCACTGTTCTTGAAAAATCCAGTCACTACCTTTGTTAAGTTTCTGTTCTTTTCGGCACCGAAAACTTGTTTGCGAGGTCCGTATACAAAACCACCAGAAAACGACACTGTTATCTCAGTTGACTTTCGGACCTATCAGTGAAGCAGTGTTTCATATTGCACATCCGGATGGAACTAATATTTAGATTTTCGATATTTATTTCTTACACGTGAAACACTATATGGTATGTATTGTCTGAGGTACAAGACGTATATAAAACATTATTATGTTCATGTGGTGTGCCACCGAAATCGTGTTCGCGTGTCACCTTGTGACACGCGTGGCATAGGTTCGCCATCCCTGGTCTAGATCAACAGCAAGAAGTGTTTGCTTGTTTCATTGATTTTGAAAAGGCATTTGACCGAGTTCAACATCCAAAACTTGTAGAACTCCTAAAAGATATAGGAGTTGACAGCAAAGATATCCGCATTATTGAAAACCTTTACTGGAGACAAAAGGCCGTTGTCCGAATCGGAAATCAAACTACAAACGAGATAGCCATCCAAAGAGGAGTTAGACAAGGTTGTGTTTTGTCTCCATTGTTATTCAACCTTTACTCGGATAAAATTTTCAAAACAGCTTTAGAAAATCAACAATATGGAATAAAAGTAAATGGCGGCATAATTAACAACATAAGATATGCGGATGATACAGTCATCCTGTGTGACAATTTTGAAGGTCTCCAACTCCTGCTCAATAATATCAGTGCAGTAAGTGAGGACATGGGACTAAAAATAAATGTAAACAAGACCAAGTTCATGATCTTCAGCAGACGTGCCAATGCTGAGGCAATCTTACAACTAAACAACCGACAGATTGAGAGAGTAACCACTTTTAAATATCTGGGTGCCATTGTCACTGAACAACTTGATCCTGAGAAAGAAGTGAAACAGAGGATAGCAATAGCACGAAAAATATTTACAAAAATGAAATCTTTCTTTTGCAATGACTACTTAAATTTAAAACTCAGACAGAGGATGGTCAAATGCTATATATGGTCAGCCTTGCTATATGGTGTGGAAACATGGACTCTCAAGAATATATCAGTGAAACGCTTGGAAGCCTTTGAAATGTGGATCCACCGTAGGATGCTCAGGATTTTGCACGACTAACGAACCAAGAAGTACTCAGAAGGGCAAGAGCAAGTCGGGAACTCGTTCAAACAATAAAATTCCGGAAGATCTCTTACCTTGGCCACATCCTTAGAAATGACCGTTACCTCATCTTACAGCGGATGTACAAGGCAAAATACAGGGTCGAAGAGGTGTCGGGAGGAGGCAAACATCATGGCTTGGAAACATCAAAGAATGGACTGGAATTCACAGTGTTGAAAGACTTTTCCACCTAGCAAGAGATCGTTCTGCATTCGCCACAGTGATCGCCAACGTCAGGGGGAACTGATACGGTACTATGAAGAAGAAGAAGAAGCAAATCTGGAAAATCAGTGATGTAGACACACGTGATATGGTGCAAGCATACAGAACAGACACTGTAAGGAGAAAATGTGTTCACAACTTCTCCTGACACATTCAGAATGGACAGGAAACGTTTGTTGATGCGCGACATCCTGGTCAACAAGCTGAAGTACGGGAAACATTGAGCAAGTGTGACAGATGGTGGCACAAAATTGGCAGTACCGGGCGAGTTGGCCGTGCGTGTAGAGGCGCGCGGCTGTGAGCTTGCATCCGGGAGATAGTAGGTTCGAATCCCACTATCGGCAGCCCTGAAAATGGTTTTCCGTGGTTTCCCATTTTCACACCAGGCAAATGCTGGGGCTGTACCTTAATTAAGGCCACGGCCGCTTCCTTCCAACTCCTAGGCCTTTCCTATCCCATCGTCGCCATAAGACCTATCTGTGTCGGTGCGACGTAAAACCCCTAGCAAAAAAAAAAAAAAATTGGCAGCTGTCTCTGAGAAGGACATCAGAGGAATTAGGGATTAGCAAGGACAGAGTGAACACCATCATTCACAACAATCTGCGCAAGCGGAGAATCTGTTCTGCATTAGTGCCGCGCTCATTGACTGACGAGCAGAAGGCAACTGAGATGGAAACTGCTGGAGATTTCATTGATATGCGTGACTGTAGTGTTTGTACACAGATGTCCATAATCTTAGGGATCTTCAAGATCCACAGAAAAACATGGAACATGCTGAAAATGTGTGCAATAAAAGATACCCTGGCAGCAATTATAATAATAAGTATGTTATTATTTTTACATCCCACTACTTTTTCTGGTTTTCGGAGATGCTGAGGTGACAGAATTTTGTCCTGCAGGAGTTCTTTTACATGCCAGTAAATCTACCAACATGAGGCTGACAAATTTGAGCTTCAAATACCACCAGACTGGGCCAGGATCAAACCTGAAAAGTCGGGGTCAGAAAGCCAGTGCCTCACCGCCCGAGCCACTCAGCCTGGCAGCAACAATTTGACTCTTGACACTGTGTTACTGATATCAGGTATTCAGGAAAACTAGACATGGACAGTGTGTGGTGCCCCTACACCGGTGGCATACCAAAGGTGAATACAGGTATGAAAACCTTGCACAGCAATGCAGGATGCACAAAGGCTTCCCACACTCTGGATCAGGCAAGCTCACCGTTCCTGGATCCAAACATGATGGGCAAGACACCAAATCTGACAAGTTATGTGCTGCCTTTGTGTGAGGGAATGCATGTGGCGGGTTGCAGAGCATCTGTAGCACCTCTCAAAGCTTACGATACACAGTCTGCTGGGAGGTATGTTACCCAGAGGCTGCTGCGAGGTCTCTACCTCGCAAGTGTGGTGCTGGTTAGACATCTTCAGGCACCTGGGACAAGATAACGATATTGATGCTGGGTTGTAGCACGTGCCTATTTTTGCCATCTTGACAAGCAACCACTGGACTGCACGCCACACAGTCAGTTTACAGTGGACTGGGCTGAGTGCAGTAACAGGCAGAGCAAAGCAACATAATTAAAAATTCACTTTTTTATGCAGAAATTTTCCCTAAAACTAAGACTTCATTGTGGTGTTTTCATTGAGACTTTCTATATTGACAGTAACTGGACACACTTATTTTACTGCTAAGAGATTAATTCTAATCACTACAAAGTAACAAGAAATGACACTTACAAATGAAGTATGTGCTGTTCCTTCAAACCAGACTGGTTCCTCTTTGATTTCTACTTCCACATCCATTTCATACAGCAAACAATGTATTTAGTTACTGGGGTTGTAAATTATCTTCACAGACACTGCTCTGAAACATGAAACAGAAAATTTCTTGTTGATGTTGTATCAGTTCATAGAGAAAGCCAAAAAACAAGCCTGTATTCTTGATATCTTGATCGTAGCCACAGGCCCTCAAGTTCCACATGAAATACAAACCACAGAAACATGACTTTTCATTTCACAAACACAAAGCGCACAGCATTGGCTAGGGTCGAACTGCAGTCCCAGTGACTTCAGTACCTGTTAATACCCAGGTCTATATATTGGATTGATACAGCTCCCTTTGGCACTCACCGTGCCAAAATGTTCAGATCTACATAACTATAACATCCTACAGACATTCCAATCTGTTTGCTTCTTCCCATCATTCTTATCCCATAACACATACCTAGAAAACTAACTGAATATGTTTCATCAATCTGATTTTACTTAGGATGAATTTTCCCAGATTGTACCCTCCCATCAACTTGATTCACTATTTCTTCCTTTGTGACCTTATCTATCCATCAGACCTTCAAAAATGTCTGATAACATTACATCTCAGGGTTCAATTTTGCTTTCTAACTGTGGCAGTTCTTGTCTACGTTTCACTTACATACAATGCTGAGCTCAACATTTCATGTAAAACTAAACTTGAAGTTTTTCAATTTCTTGAGCACAAGATAAAAGTTTATAAAATATACAACACTTTTAGCAGCTCATTTCCTCTTCGTACATATACATACTGGTTTGCTGTACGAAGACCATTTTTCAGACATTCTTTCAGAAACCATAAGTCTAATACCTAAGTTACTGAAATAAGCACAAAGAAGTAACATATCAGGTCTCAGGTCATATGACATCCAAAGTAAAATCAATAAGATATGGCTAAAGAACAAAATAAAAGAATTATACAGAAAGAAATCCTTATTAAACTTGCAACCGTATAGAGTACACTTAAATGTAACTCATTTAACAACCCCATTGGAATGGAATTCCATCCAGCAGCATGCCATTGAGAAACTCGTCAATCAACAACTGAACATTTTTCACACAGTTCATAGGCAGTTCTTTGCAGCATTCTGAAATCCATAATTTCCCGTAAACATGTCCTTTTGCCTCTATAATTATCCATGTATTCTCACACAAACCCACCAACAATAACATTATGGCCGATATTTTCCCGTGTAACAAAAGCAATATCAATGTCATGATCACTACTTTCACTCGCAAATTCTATATCCTAGTCCTTGCTTAACGAAACTAAACTTTCCATATCATTTGGTAAAACATCGTTAATTTTTGAATTCTCAATCACAAGAAAACATTTAGCTGCCAAGATGTCACCAACAGAACTTGTTGGTTTTTCAGACGCAATATATCATATGTGATTGATAAAAACTCGATAGATATATGTAATAAATGAAAGATAGATGCTTCGTCTATAGATATATCTTGATACATTTGTAATAGTTCAAGAAATATTCACCAGATAGAAGCACAAATCAGAACCTGCTACGTGTGTGCAATGTATGTCACTCCATGACAGACAGCATTGGGGAGTCTGCATGCAGTGTATGACACTCAGTGTTGAGTGATTGAAACATATGAAATCACAATTGTTAACTAAGAAAATCCTTGATAAATAACACTATTAAATTAACAGAACAATACTGTATTATGATTGGAGATATGTCAGAATTGCACTGTACAAATCCCATTGAGCCTTTTATTGTTCAAAGCACTGGCCCAGGATCTCCCTACAAAAATCAAAGAGGGAGCACAAAATGTAAACATACTTATATACGCGGATGGGCACTAGCTGCTGCAAAACGGAATGGAGCTTATCACAAAATGGGCAGATGACAACGAGTTAAGGATGAATCTAAAGAAGACAGAAATAATGGTATTCAGTACAGAAGAATGCTTATCGAAAGGAGACTACATCTTATGTGGAGGATATACATTAATACCAAAAAACCACATCACATATCTAGGGATCACACAACAAGTCTCCTGGACGAACTTCCCAGTATACATAAAGAAGAGACTAGCTGCTGCACTTAGAAGCATAAGTGACACCAAACATCTACACAGAATGTCATTGGAGATGGCCATGAAACTTTTCTACATCAAAGTGCTACCAACGCTCACATACGGATTACAAGTAATATGGGAGTACCTATCACGTAAACGGCTACAAGAACTGGAAAGCATGAAACCAAGAAACCTTAAGAGGGTTCTAGGGGTATCTAAATGTGCCCGATTCCACTACTTATATGTTTTAGCCCAGGAAACCTTCTTGATAGACGATTAAAGACTGCAAATATTTTTACGGCAAACTCCGGCATACAAGGAACTGTTAAGATACCTAGGAGAGAAAAAGGACTCGATCGACGAAAGTTTTTACAGAACAGACACACTGATAAATAAGAATTGGATGAAAGAGGAATACGAGCTGAGACATTTGGTGACAGGCTTTGCAATATACAGCTTTCACCATTGTATCTGTGACAAAAAATCCCACCAGCGGGCCAGGCAGGAGTGTGTATGTGTACTGTGCAATGAATAGTGTGATACATATCACGAATGAAGTGCAAGAAAAGAACAGTTTCTCAGACTCAAATTTGCTCTGAACAAAGTTCTCTTTTAGTGAAATGTAATTTACCTGATGTATTTAATATGCAAATTTTGCACATTGTGCACAAGAAAATTTATTATTAAATACACATGGATTACAATTTAGAATAATCACCGAATAATATTTAATGTAGACAGCCTACTGATGGTAGAAAGTAAATGTATTTCTTGTCTATTATGAAAAAAATGTACTGAAAAATAACACTTTCCGCACTTTATTTCTTATGATGTAGGCCTACCCTATGGTGTTAAGTTCTTTATTACATCTAGAAAATCAGCAAATGGCAGTGATTCGAACTTAGCCATGAATACTTCTGCTTTTTGAAGATCCTCACATACACACTCCTCTTGTTCATTAATGATTCCTGGAACGTCCTTCTTGGATCCTGTTTCTGCCTTGAAGTACCTATACATACCTTTCCATTTTTCACTAAAATTTGTATGTCTGCCAATTATTCTTGCCATCATGTTATCCTTAGCTGACTTCTTTGCTGGATTCAATTTCCTAGTAAGTTTCTTCAATTTATCCTTACTTCCACAGCCATTTCTAACTCTACTTCTTTCCAATCTCCAACTCCTCCTCAGTCTCTTTATATTTCTGTTATAATAAGGTAGGCCTTTACAAATCCTTACCACCTTCAAAGGTACAAGCCTGTTTTAACATTCCTCAACAATTGCTTTAAACCCATCCCAGAGTCTGTTTACATTTTTATTTGTCGTTTTCCACCGATTATAGTAACTTTTTAAAAACTTCCTCATGGCTGCTTTATCAGCCATATAAACTGCCTTATAAACTTATATATAAACTTTTAACACCTTCCTTTCTATCATATTCATTTTTAACTACGAGAGAAACAGCTTCGTGATCACTAGTACCATCTATTACTTTGGTTTCTCAATAGAGCTCATCTGGTTTCACCAGCACCACGTCCAGTATATTCTTCCCTCTAGTTGGTTCCATCACTTTCTGAATCAGCTGTCCTTCCCATATTAACTTATTTGCCATTTGTTGGTCATGCTTAATGTCGTTCGCATTACCTTCCCAAATGGCATTTGGTAAATTGAGATCTCCCACTACAATCACATTTCTTCCCATACGGAAATAAGTTAGAAGCTGCGGATACAATTTAAAATGAATGAAATCGCAATTCTTAATTAAGAAAATCCTTCATAAATAACGCTATTAAATTAGCGGAACAATACTGTACAACGACTGACGATATGTCAGAATCGCACTGTACAAAACAATTGAATAGACATACCTCTCACTTCGAAACCAAAGCCGGATAGAATGAATAACATTTCCAACTAATTTATAACCATTGTAATATCCTTGCTTTATATGGATACATACGCGGTTTAATTCACCGATCTCCAGCTAACTTCTGTACACCAGAAAAGGAGAGAAAGAGTCCACTTCATTGAAAAAGATGGATCGTAGCCCTTATGTGAAAGTTTCGTTACTCTAAAATAACTGCCGAAGCACATCACAATTCTGGATTTAAAAAATACTCAATCATCGCTTAAACATTAGGATATTTATAAACAAATATAAAAGTAAATGTACCTCTAGGGGCGGTGGGTTGGTTCCTGGCAAGTTTATTGAATACATCTCTCTTCCACAGTCATTTTCAGGCGAGAATAGCAACATTTAAAAGTAACATTTTATGTAATAATCCTTGCGTACCCCTTTCTATATTTCTATCACGAGCTGTATTTAAATTACTGTATCGTATATAAATTAGAAAAATGTAGATGAATCACTCAACAGAATAAGCATACCGTAGGCTATTGATCTTCATTCGTGGTATCCTTCTTTACCAACCCACACTTGGGCCCGTAGCTGTTTTGAGTTTTTATTTCTTCTCTTCTTTCTTAATCTGTTTACCCTCCAGGGTTGGCTTTTCCCTCGGACTCAGCGAGGGATCCCACCTCTACCGCCTCAAGGGCAGTGTCCTGAAGCTTCAGACTTTGCGTTGGGGGATACAACTGGGGAGAATGACCAGTACCTCGCCCAGGCGGCCTCACCTGCTATGCTGAACAGGGGCCTTGTGGAGGGATGGGAAGATTGGAAGGGATAGACAAGGAAGAGGGAAGGAAGCGGCCGTGGCCTTACGTGAGGTACCATCCCGGCATTTGCCTGGAGGAGAAGTGGAAAACCACGGAAAACCACTTCCAGGATGGCTGAGGTGGGAATCGAACCCACCTCTACTCAGTTGACCTGCCGAGGCTGAGTGGACCCCGTTCCACTTTTCAAATTTCGTGGCAGAGCCGGGAATCGAACCCGGACCTCCGGGGGTGGCAGCTAATCACGCTAACCACTACACCATAGAGGCGGACTGAGTTTTTATTTACTGCCCGAAAATGAAACACGCCCAAAACACTGTCGGTGACAAGATTTGCAGTATTTTACTGCGGCATGGGAATAAGCGAGTTTCCACTTCTTACAGGAGTTGTCTTGTCTTGTCTTGGGAGTGGTATACCCAGCCACGTTCCATTAAATCAAGTATTTAAAAAAAGGAGATGGCATAGAACGAGGTAATAAAACGTAAGGAGAGAATATGTCATGTAACGATACATCTATTAATACAACACAGGAGAAACACAAGTTCACAAGGTACTAAGCTGCACGTCACAGCAATCGAAACTTGGCGACTTTCTACCAATCACATACAAGACAGGGTCAACACTTAAGAGGAATAGAAAGGGACCTAACCTACAGGAATATTATGGTAACCGAAAGAAAATTCGAGATAGCACAAAACTATATTCGTGGGAACAAGAGTCCACACTTCACTTAAATTATAACCCGTATAAGTTATGCCAAAGGATATAAGTATAGAGAAGGCGAGAAAAAAAAAAAAAACGGAATGAGATCGTATGATTGTGTAACGATATTATTTACCTACTGTGGGCGACTTATCCTTTACTGAAATGGAAGCTGCTGCTTGATTTAGGATTGCCAGAAGTTCATCACGCAACGTGATGAGCATTTTTGACCAATGTGGGTCGTCTTCAGCCGCTCGTACATATGCAGCAAGTTTGTCAGAAGCGACAGGAATGAGGTCCACAAACGAGGGCAAAGCCCGTGACTTGGCAGGCTGCGATGTCCCAGCCGACTCAACTGGTCTGGAAGGAATCGAAACTTTCTGCTCGGATACGGAGACTCTAGGAGCTGTTTGAGGTGGGATCACGGGAGGCATTTTAATCATTTCACGATAACGCTGAACATCATAACCGGGCGACCTATCCAGACGCGGGGGTGGAGATGAAACTACCGCCGTAAATTTACGTTTTCTGGGTAATTGAGGTTGAACAACCTGAGGAGCACTCGGGAGAGGAGGGAATTGTTGTAGAGATAAAAGTGGGCTGAATCTATTTTTGTTCGAATTTAAAAAAATAATTAGAGGAGAAAGACATGCCCTCGAAGGCCTGCTTTTTCCTCAGTTCCTGTTGTCTCTTATGTTCCGGACATTGCAGCGATCCGACTGAATGTTCCCATGAGCAATTGAGATATGGTTTGGTCAAGGTCTGACAATCGGTTGATTCATGCCCCTGGGCGCAATTAGCACATCTCGGGTGTTGAGCCCTACAGTTTTTTCTCGTGTGGCCATATCTTTGACATCGCCGGCAGATCGTTGGGGGAAAAACAAATGGTTCCACCGGCGTACGCACACGATAAATTGAAATGAAAGCCGGTAAGGTCTGACTTTGAAACGTTAGTTTAATGGTACCCGTCGGAAGATAAAGAACCTTGCCCTCCTGAACTGCACGACGTTTCATGCGCTGAGCTCCTACAATGGGGGTGGTCGATTCAGCTACCTGACATATTTCCTCCATGGACAAATCCTTATCGAACCCACGGATCACGCCAATCTTAAATAACGCTGCGGAAAGTATAAACGCTTTCAGGTGTTTTCCCTTTACGACCGGGTTGGTGAGGAATTGGTTAGCTTTATGTCTATTCTGGAATTCAATCTGTATCCTCTGGCGACCACGCCTAGCAATTTGAGTGACACCTTCAAATTTTCGATCATAAAAAATTTTCCCTAACGCCATGGGACGTATGCTACCCAAATTCTCACTGGCATCTAGGGCCTCCACGAAGACAAAATATGGACCTATATGGTTATCATCATAGAGCTGAGTTGCCGGTTTTAAGGAAAATAAATCAGCATTGATTGTTGAAGCATTTTTACTATTAGTTGGAGGGGGTGCAGGAATCACCAACGTTTTTTCCGTCGAGAACTCCCGACTATCCACTTCAATTGCTTCCTCCTCCATTCCCAGAACCCCAATCGACGCCGCCACGAGGTCGGGAGGGAGTTGGGAAGTTAAAACATAGAATAATCACAACCGCTCACCGCTCCCAAGGAAGCACCGAGAACAACACAAATGAACACGCACACCAAACTGAACCTACGCACGTACGACACTGTATAACGCTAGAGCCGCTCGTCACACGTCCACTCACCACGAGAACGTACGTGAGACTGCCAACATCTGATCTGTGTGGTGTGGCTGAGCGAGTAAATGTGTAAATGCCCTTACAGGAGTTTACTGTTCGCAATCCAGCTCCGTGGCTAGTGTCATGCACTAGTGATGGGTCGTTCATGAACGAACTGACTCTTTTGAACGACTCATTGGAGAGAGGTAGCTCTCTCTCATTGAGAGTCAACTCTTGTTAGAGCTAGCTCTCTCCTAGCAAGACCAACTACAACCTATCAGATCTTAATGCAGGATCCAAAATGGCGGAAACATTGGGCTCACTGTCTGCTGAGGAAAGCAGCTGGGCATTAATTACTAACTAATATATAATTAACGCCGATAACGTTCATAATATTCGTAAAGAAGAATTAGTACATTAAATATAAATCATGTTTCTATAGTTAGAAAATACGAAACGGTTTAAAATAGTATACCAAAATCGGAAAAGTATTCAACCAACTTACATAACCTACAATGCATACCAAACCAATGCCCACCACAATAGTGCAGGTCTATATGCCTACTAGTTCAGCGGGTGATAAAGAAATCGAAAGAATATATGAGGAGATAGAAGATTTAATTCAATATGTAAAAGGTGACGAGAATCTAATTGTGATGGGAGACTGGAATGCAGTGGTAGGCCAAGGAAGAGAAGGTAGTACAGTAGGGGAATTCGGATTGGGACAAAGGAACGAAAGAGGAAGTCGGCTGGTTGAATTCTGCACTGATCATAATTAGTCCTTGCCAATACTTGGTTCAAACACCACAAACGACGGCTGTATACGTGGACGAGACCTGGAGACACTGGAAGGTATCAAATAGACTTCATTATGATTAGGCAGAGATTCAGAAACCAGGTGTTGGATTGCAAAACTTTCCCAGGAGCAGACGTGGACTCTGACCACAACTTGTTGGTCATGAAATGCCATCTGAAGTTGAAGAAATTGAAGAAAGGAAAGAATGCAAAAAGATGGGATCTAGACAAGATGAAAGAAAAGAGTGTGAGAGATTGTTTCAAGGAACATGTTGCACAAGGACTAAATGAAAAGGCTGAAGGAAACACAATAGAGGAAGAGTGGAGAGTCATGAAAAATGAAGTCAGTAGGGCGGCTGAAGATATTTTAGGAAGGAAGAAAAGATCAACAAAGAATCAGTGGATAACTCAGGAGATACTAGACCTGATTGATGAACGACGAAAATACAAGAATGCTAGAAATGAAGAGGGCAGAAAAGAATACAGGCAATTAAAGAATCAAGTGGATAGAAAGTGCAAGGTAGCTAAGGAAGAATGGCTGAAGGAGAAGTGCAAGGATGTCGAAGACTGTATGGTCTTGGGGAAGGTAGATGCTGCATACAGGAAAATCAAGGAAACCTTTGGAGAAAGGAAATCTAGGTGCATGAATATTAAGAGCTCAGATGGAAAGCCACTTATAGGGAAAGAAGACAAAGCAGAAAGATGGCAGGAGCATATCCAACAGTTGTATCAAGGTAACGATGTAGATAATTTGCTTCTGGAACATGAAGAGGCTGTTGATGCTGATGAAATGGGAGACCCAATTTTGAGGTCAGAGTTTGACAGAGCTGTGAGTGACCTAAATAGGAACAAGGCACCTGGAATTGATGATATTCCCTCTGAACTACTGACTGTCTTAGGAGAAACCAGCATGGTAATGTTATTTCATTTAGTGTGCAGTATGTATGAGACAGGAGAAGTCCCATCCGATTTTCGGCAGAATGTTGTTATACCTATTCCCAAGAAAGCCGGTGCTGACAGGTGTGAAAACTACCGCACCATTAGTTTAGTATCTCATGCCTGCAAAATTTTAACACCTATTATTTACAGAAGAATGAAAAAACAAGTTGAAGCTGAGTTGGGAGAAGATCAATTTGGCTTCAGGAGAAATGTAGGAACACGTGAATCAAGAAGGACAAGCCCACGTACATGGCATTCGTAGATCTAGAAAAGGCATTCGATAATGTTGATTGGAACAAGCTATTTATGATTCTGAGGATGATAGGGATCAGATACCGAGAACGAAGAATTATCTACAACCTGTATAAAAATCAGTCTCCAGTGATAAGAATCGAGGGCTTTGAAAAAGAAGCAGCAATCCAGAAAGGAGTGAGGCAAGGCTGCAGTTTGTCCCCTTTCCTTTTCAATGTTTACATAGAACAGGCAGTAAAGGAAATCAAGGAGAAATTTGGAAAGGGAATCACAGTCCAAGGAGAGGAAATCAAAACCTTGAGATTTGCCGATGATATTGTTATTTTATCTCAGATTGCAGAAGATCTCGAGAAGTTGCTGAATGGTATGGATGAAGTCTTGGGTAAGGAGTACAAGATGAAAATAAATAAGTCCAAAACAAAAGTAATGGAGTGCAGTCGAACGAAGGCAGGTGATGTAGGAAATATTAGATTAGGAAACGAAGTCTTAAAGGAAGTAGATGAATATTGTTACTTGGGTAGTAAAGTAACTAACGATGGCAGAAGTAAGGAGGACATAAAATGCAGACTAGCACAAGCAAGGAAGAGCTTTCTTAGAAAAAGGAATTTGCTCACTTCAAACATTGATATCGGAATTAGAAATATGTTTTTGAAGACTTTCGTGTGGAGCGTGGCATTGTATGGAAGTGAAACATGGACGATAACTGCTCAGAAAGAAAGAGAATAGAAGCTTTTGAAATGTGGTGTTACAGAAGAATGCTGAAGGTGAGATGGATAGATCGAATCACGAATGAAGAGATACTGAATCGAATTGGTGAGAGGAGATCGATTTGGCTAAATTTGACGAGAAGAAGAGATAGAATGATAGGACACATCTTAAGACACCCAGGACTTGTTCAGTTGGTTTTTGAAGGAAATGTAGATGGTAAGAACGGTAGGGGTAGACCAAGGTATGAATATGACAAACAGATTAGAGCAGATGTAGGATGCAATAGTTTCGTAGAAATGAAAAGGTTAGCACAGGGTAGGGTGGCATGGAGGGCTGCATCAAAACAGTCTATGGACTGATGACTCAAACACGCATACCGAAGTATTATCAGTAACCTCAAAATGGTCACCATGTATATTCCTAACCCATTTATCTCGTAAAAGTTTGTCCTTAGGAAACCTAAAATTTGTAGTATTGGAAGATCCATAATTTGATCGACAACCAGGCACAGGACATTTACGACCCATTGTACTTATCTAACACATTTGTGCACTCCACCAAACCAAACTCATCGAAGCAGCAACACATTTCATGCGGCACTAATAACCTCTGAATACATCTAAAAACATTACTAGCACTTTAAAAATAACTAGGTAACAAATAAAAGGACACTGAAACACCACTTAACACATAAACATATTCGGTGGATAATTAACTTGCGAATTCCAGTAGCAAGATAACCTCAACGAACTAGACACGTGCTGAGCATACACCAAACTGAATGTAAACATGGCCCTACATGCCGGATACGCGTAGCCATGGCCATCTCGATAGGTAGTTCTGCCTGCTACACTTGACAGTTCCATAGAGATGACGTCACACTTTTAGTGCTTCGATATGGAGGCATAAATATTGTTTTCATGGTGGTTTGGTAGCACGTTGTTGTTATTTCAACATTATTAGAGGTGTTCGTCGATGTTTTCAAATGGCAACTGTACGAGATCTGTTTTCAGCAATAGTATGTGTTTGCTACAACAACATTATAATTTGAGCAGCCTGATGCTAGGTTAAGTGATAGGTTACGTAAACTTACTGAACTATTATTAATTGTCTAACATACTTTAAAGTTTGACATTTCATTATTTAATTATGATTAGTATTGTAATGTGTTAGTTTACGCTCCTCTTGTGCAATATGGGGCGAAGGTGTAGTGTGTATGGTTTTACGTCCAATTACGCTTCAAATAAGGAAGGGGTTATCTCAACATTTACGCTTCCTAGCGATAAGGAGATGTGAGATAAATGGCTTCATGTTATGTACCGAGCTAATTTCGAACCCAGTAAATATGCCTGTGTATGTATCGAACATATTTCTAAAAATCCATTAATGCGGGTAGACACGGCAAAAAGACCAGACGGTTCCGTTTTAACTGTGCCCAGGGGAAAGCCAAAATTAACTGACGATGCTGTGCCAACAATATTTCCTGGGCAGCCGTTATTTATATCACAACAGAGTAGAAAGCATTATGATTTTTCTTTTAATATTTTGAAATTGAAAGTTGAAGAACCTGGCCAATTTCTGTGACAAGCGTGGGTGTGTGGTTTACAATTGATGAGTGTTGTATCCAAGATCTGTCATATTTTAGGAAACTTTTAACAGTTATTCATAAATAATTACGGTCATAATAATATCATGTGCTCAAACACGCATAAAACAATTTTGAGAGATAAAATTTCCCATAGTGACCATCATCGTACAGTCCATTTTGCAATAAGTGCATATATTTGTATGTAATTCCATTAGATAACACTTCTTCACTGTTATGCGTTTATGAGCTTATTATTGTATTTCTTCAGCCATATTACGATAACAAGTCTCGTATCAGTGGTATAGGACTTTCATGCGGTCACGAAGATTTAGCACTAAGCGCGTGACGTCACTACTCTTGGTAGCAGGCTTCTGTATCAAGATGGCTGTGGCGTAGCTCAATGCGGCGGCCATTTTGTGACGTATCGATATGTGCCTTCAGGTCTGATAATATTGTAGTTGGTCTTGCTCACGGCCAACTCCAAGTTCCGGCCTGCTACACGTGACACTTCCATAGTGATGACATCAGTTTTTTAGTCCAGCGATATGTAGGCACGAGTCTTGTTTACATGGTGGTTCCGTAGCACGTTGTTGTTATTTCAGCGTTATTCGAGGTGTTCGTTCGTGATTAAAAGTCATAACTGTATGAAAACGCATCAGTAAAGGACGTATTTTCAGCAATAGTATGTGTTAAATACTATAGGATTCTAATTTGAGCAGCCCAATGTTAGGAAGTATTGCTAGGTTATGTGATAGGTTATGTGTACCCACTGAGCTATTATGAATTGTCTAAAGTACTCTAAAGTTTATAATTTAATTATGATTATTACTATAATGGGTTAGTGTAGTGTATGCTCCTCTATGCAAAATGGGGCGAACGTGTAGAGTGCCTACATCCAATTACCGTTCAAAAAAAGACGTGGTTATCTCCAACATTTGCGTTTCCTAGCTGTGCCAACTATATTTCCTGGGCAGCCGTCATATATGTCTCAACCAACACCTGCCAAACGAAAATCTCCAGAAGAACGAGACAAGATATCGAATTATGAGGACGTGTTGGGTAAGTTAACAACCCTAAATGTACTTGAATTTTCAACCAAAATTGATGTCACTTTAGAGACAACAGTTCGCCTATTGAGCATTTAATGATTTGTTATGGAAGGCTACATGTTAATTCAGGCCTTGATATCTGATTCAAAGATGTATGTTTAGACAGTGGAAATCGTAGATATCTTTCTTTCAATGATTTGATAATCGAAGTTGAAAACCTGGTAATTTCTGTGACAAGTGTGGGTGTGAGCTGCAGAGTTAATGAGTGTTGTGTCGAAGATCTATCATATCATGTCATTCATAAATAATTAATAGCATTATGTGCTCAAATAAGTGTAATATAAGGGCATTTTAGAGACAGCAACAGTTTGCCGAGTGACCATCATAATACTTTTCAAATTGCGGAAAACTACACATTAACTCAGACCTTGATATCTCATGCAGTGGTAATTGTAGGGATGTTTCTTTCAATGTTTTGATAATGAAAGTTGAAAAATCTGGTAATTTCTGTGTCAAGTGTTGGTGTGTGCTGCAGAGTTAATGAGTGTCCAAGATCTATCACATCATGGCACATATTTTTGCTAACTGTCATTCATAAATAATTAATAATACTACATGCTCAAGTGAGTGCAATGCGTAATATAAGGGCATTGTAGAGAGAGCAACAGTTTGCCGAGTGACCATCACAATACTTTTCAAATTGTGGAAAGGTACACGTTAACTCATACCTTGATACCTCATTCAGTCGTAATTGTAGGGATGTTTCTTTCAATGTTTTTATAATGAAAGTTGAAAAACCTGGTGTGGTTTCCCATTTTCACACCAGGCAAATGCCGGGGCTGTACCTTAATTAAGGCCTCGGCCGCTTCTTTCCAATTCGTAGGCCTTTCCTATCCCATCGTCGTCATAAGACATATCTGTGTCGATGCGACGTAAAGCAAAATAGCAAAAAAACTGGTAATTTCTGTGACAAGTGTGGGTGTGAGCTGCAGAGTTAATGAGCGTTGTGTCCAAGATCTATCATATCATAGCAAATATTTTCCTGGCATTCATAAATAATTAATTAATAACACTATGTGCTCAAATAAGTGTAATATAATGGCATTTTGGAAACAGCAACAGTTTGCCTAGTGACTATCATACTACTTTTTAAATTGTGGAAAGCTACATATTAACTCATACCTTGTTATCTGATTCAAATATATTTTTAGACAGTGGAAATTCTAGGGATGTTTCTTTCAATGTTTTCAATGTTTTGATAATGAAAGTTGAAAAACCTGTGACAAGTGTGGGTGTGTGCTGCTGAGTTAATGAGTGTTGTGACCAAGATCTGTCATATTTTGGAAAATACGTTTCTTAAATTATTCATGTGCTCAGACAAGCATAACATAATTGCATTGTTTTGAGAGAAAACCATTCGCCTATTCACCGTCATCGTACAGTACAGGTGAGTAGCCTTCAGTCGAACATTTTACAATATGTAATATATTACCTTGAGTGCATATATTTGTG
Source organism: Anabrus simplex (assembly GCF_040414725.1). Taxonomy (NCBI): domain Eukaryota; kingdom Metazoa; phylum Arthropoda; class Insecta; order Orthoptera; family Tettigoniidae; genus Anabrus; species Anabrus simplex. The sequence goes on from NC_090267.1 coordinate 14,329,146, forward strand.
TATTCGTATGTATACTTTTGATCGTGTTCCTTCGGTGTTTTGTGTTTATAGGCTTATTATTGCATTTTCTTTGTCAAATTATGATAAAAATTATCGTATCAGCAATATAGGAATTACACGCGACGACGGAGAGTGAGCACTATACGCGTGACGTCACAACTGTTGGTAGCAGGCCTCTATATATCAAGATGGCCGTGTCTTGCTCCTAGCTCCTCGAGAGATAGTCGTTCAATTACGAGTCGACTCTTGCATGAGCTAGCTCTCTCCTTGCTCCTTGAGAGCTAGTACGAGCCGACTCTTTTATCAACTGCAACTCCAAGAAAAAGCTAGCTCGTCACATCGACTCTCGTTCATTTCTAGCCAATAACATGCTTCAGATAATCACGTGACATACAGAAGCCGCTTTTGTCCAGCCCCTTCCCGCACTCAGTCAGTGCAAGTGCACTGAGTGCAGCAGGAACAAGAGCAGGAGTGCAGTGGTTGTGGTGTGTCTGTTAAGTACGTTATTGGTGCCATACTTCTGGCAACTTGCTGAAACAATAAAATAAAATAAACAACACGTTATTGAGCAATACTTACCAGTTCACTTTCTGTATGCACCCATAATTGAAGGATGTACTGTAGATCCATTAAGAGCAAATACACGACACCAAGTTCAGGTTAACTATCCTCAACTAAGCACGAACAACAGTCACTATCCAGAATACAGAATATACCACCCGGCAAGTAAAAACGGCGTGGTTTTATTCTGTCTGAAATAATTAAGAAATACTCTGACAAATCCTCACCTGTTTCGTAGTTATGAACATATTGCCGAAATCATTTGGTTTTACGGCACAGTGGATAAAATGATATACCGTAGTTTTAAATCTAATTAAGGGAAATAAAAAATAACGGTAATTTTGGCATTAAAATATAGGCCAAATAACTCATGCCAAAGTGTATACCGCAGTATATTTTCAAATAATTATTTATTAACGTGTAGTCGTGTAAGGAGTCCGACTCCTTAGCTGAATGGTCAGCATTGAGGCCTTCGGTGCAGAGGGTCCCGGATTCGATTCTCGGCCAAGTCGGGGATCTTTATCTCTTCTGATTCATTCTTGTGGCTCGGGAACGGGTGTTTGTGTTTGTCCCAACACTAACACACCACAGAAACACACAATATTGATTACATCCCTCCGCATAAGGTTAGCGTCAGGAAGTGCATCCGGACATAAAACAGGGCCAGTCAGGCTGAGTGGCTCAGACGGTTGAGGCCAAAGAGGATAGTAGGCGCTGGCCTACTGACCCCTACTTGGCAGGCTCGATGCTGGCTTAGTCCGGTGCTATTTGAAGGTGCTGAAATACGTTAGCCTCGTGTCGGTAGATTTACTGTCACGTAAAAGAACTCCTGCGGGGCTAAATTCCGGCACCTCGGCGTCTCCGAAAACCGTAAAAGTAGTTAGTGGGACGTAAAGCCAATAACATTATTATTTATTACAAAACAGGGCCAAATCCACATGTGCGAAACAGTTCGCAGCCGCGACCCCACAAGTGTGGGAAACGCGGTAGAAGAAGAAATAGTATAATCGTGTAAGGAGTGCTAATATATCGAACATATACGTCTCCTACTGTGTAATCGTTCTTGAAAAAAATAGAAGTGAGTGTGCCATACTGTACGCGAAAAAAGGAAGAAAATACTGTGCGTACCGTAGTAAGAGATTTTATACATGGTGGTATGTACATTTGTGCTGATCGCATTTGTGATCGCATTTAATCAATTATGTTTCCTACGCTGCATTATTGAATGAAAGAATCTGTTGTTCTAATGCGAGCGAAAAACTTCCTGTAGCTCCAGTCGATAGAGGATATTCTGGTGACATCTGTTGAGTGAAATGTAAACTACGTGAACAGGAATAGAGACTCGTCTTAATAGACTGCCGGGATCGAAAGTAAGTATTGCCAATATCTCGACCATACTTCCCATACGGTGCATTCAATCTTGCAAGACATCATTTTAAGAATAGAAGTTAGGCAAAGTAATATGAGATGTCATCCATTAACACTGTATGTTTGTGATACGTTTCTTCGTTACTGTATATAAAGATTTAACATTGGATGAATTGCCAATGTTGCCAGCAGTGTATATATCATTTGTTTTATTTCCAGAGGAGTAGCGTTCCAAACTGGACATTGTGTTGCCATCTGTTGTGCGAAAGGTGAACTATCTCGCGCTATCTCGTTCCTACAAATAAAAACGGAAGTCATGAACAATCTAGAAAATGTAAAATAACACTTTGTTGCTTTTCCATGAATAAATAACTCATGTCTTAGTATGTACTATAGCAACTTACATCGCATTATATTTTTAAACGATTATTTATTAACGTGTAAGTAGTGCCATATCTCGAAGATATGTCTCGTTATTGTGCATTCAGTCTTAAAAGACATTTTAAGAAGAATGGAACTTAGGTAAGGCTATATTAGATGTCATCCATTAATAGCCTACTGTATATTTGTGATACATTTCTTCGTTACTATATATCAAGCTTTATCGTTAGATTAATTGCCAATGTTGCCAGTAGTGCATATATTAGTTGTTCTTTTGTTTTATTTCAAGAGTAGCTTTCTAAACTGGACATTGTGTTGCCGTCTGTTGTGGGAAGTGTAAACTATTTGCGTTATCTCGTTCGTTCCCGACAGTCATACAGAGCGGCCGAAAGTCATAAAGAGCCGTCTGCCCTAAACCGGAAGAACGAATGAACGAACGAACCTGCAGGCGGAGAGCGCCGACTTCCTCGGCTCTCACAAGCTACCCGCTCTCAAGATTCGACTCTCAGTTAGGAGCGGGAGCGAATGAGCTAGCTCCCTCAAAGGAGCTAGTTCGACCCATCACTATCATGCACTTATTTCTAGACGCTGACAAAGAGCAACCACTCGGGTCTGCTCATAGAGTTAGTAAATAATACACTAACTAGAGGTAGCATTGGCGCTGCAGTCCCGTGCGAAATTGAACGAGCGCGCTGTTTGGCAAAAGCTGGATTGTTTGGCACTGTCACTACAGGACCTTCCCGCTAAATTCAAGTATATACTTCTCTGAAGGAAAATGCCAGTCTTATGTGCAGCTTATGGCTGCATAGAGAGGTTCATAAAAGGCAGCGGCGTATCATTTCAAGGTGCGTTTCCTTAAAATTCATTTCCGTGCGCATAAAATAATACTTTGCGTGACACTTATTGTCATATGAATTGGCCTACTTAGGCTGACTTCGCGACTGATTCCCCTATCGGCGTGAATGAGATTCTTTGGATTTTTCCTTGAAGACTTAAATTAATATTTTAGGAAATATAAGGGATGACATGTTCCTTTCACTGAAAGTGAATATCCAGAAAAATCATGTGCATGCTACCCAACGAGTGGCTGTAGGCTTTAGGTCACATAGCTGTCAGCTTGCATTCAGAAGATAGTGGGTTTGAACCACAGTGTCGGGAGCCCTGAAGACGGTTTCCAATTTTTACACGAGGCAAATGCTGTACCCTAATTAAGGCCACAGTCGTTTCCTTCCCACTCCTAGCCATTTCCTGTCCCATATTCGCCGTAAGATCTGTATATATCGGTGCGACATAAAGCAAATTGATACAAAAAAGAAAATAAGAAAAGATGTGCATGATAGCCTGGAATTGTGCTTCGTTTTTCACTTCCTGTGTGCATTTATAGCATTAAAAGCTACTGAATATATTTTCTGTATATACAGTTTGTTGCTTTCCCTTCGTACAATACGTGAATCAGTCCCCACTCAAACTTACCAGATTTTAAAATGTAGAGACTAGATGTTCTGCACAGTGCGAACAGCTGAGTTCTTTACTTTCGTCAATATTATTCCCTGAAATGTCATATAGAGATATAAGCAAAATAAATTATTGACTAAGCGAGTTTAACGTGCGGTTAGGGCCACGCAGCTGTAAGCTTGCTTTCGGGAAATAGTGGCTTCAAACCCCACTGTCGGCAGCCCGAAGATGGTTTTCCGTGGTTCCCAGTTTCACACCAGGTAAATGCCGGGGATGTACCTTAATTAAGCGCATGGGCGCTTCCTTCCCACTCCTAGCCTTTTCCTATCCCACCGTCGCCATAAGGCCTATCTGGGTCGGTGCGATGTAAAACAAATTGTAAAAATTATTATAAGTATTTTTTCAGTTTTCTTCAATCATATAATTTACCACTCCCCCTTTCCATTAACGGAAATCATTTTATAATTTATAATTCTAAAGCAATTCATAAATTTCAGGAAAAGCTAAATAAAAACTCCATAATAGGCTGAAACCACAACCGAGTGTCGCATTTCCACTTGTAATCGCGTTTAGAAAACATCGAAAATAATAATAATAATAATAATAATAATAATAATAATAATAATAATAATAATAATAATAATAATAATAATAATAATTGTACCGGGAGGTACACCCAACGCCGCGCATTTAAATCTTGCGCCTGAATGAACTCCTCTATTGGTGAAACAGTGAATCTGAAACTAAACCAACTTAGAAATTTACTCAGATGATGTCACCACTAAAATATGATATAATTTTGTTATTGTGAATTTCCCGGAACTGACAGTATTTCTACTAGTTTTGTTTGCTATCCATCAAGAAGTTTGGACATTCTTCCACAGATGACACTACAAAAACTATGATCATGCACCCTGGTGCAAAGTGAAAGAACTTTGGATTTAAAGAAGTTTTGTATTCATAAGTTATTTTTACTGATTGATGTTCATTTATTTTTGGGATGGCAATACTTCCTTTTTATTTTCGTCAGTTCTGAATCTAGCCAATGCCTAATTTCTGTAATTAATTTTGTACCAATAACAATCTTCTTCTTCTACTTGGATTTTCTGTGTAACTTTTAAATTGACCAATAAACGTGAGAGGGTGTGGCTAGTTTAATCTTGAATGGTCTCGAACTTTCCCCGAGGGTTTATAAACTGCGGATTTTCACGTTTCTTGGCCAATTGATCGTCATCTTACTAAGTGTCTGTGTCAAAGTAGAAGGCGGGCTGCCTCTCTCGTCAGCTGCTAGAACTTCTACAAGGTAATGGCCACGTAACATCTTTCTTTCTTGTTAGCTCCGCAGTTTAACCCGAGGGAAAGGTCGGAATCATTAACTATGTAACCTTCTTGTCTAAAATGTAATTTTTGTCGGCTAATGTAAAAAGGTTCATAAAATCTTCGACTGTTAATCGGGAATAGAGAGTGATATACCCTCTCGCGCTCCCCTTCATCTTGGTTTGAGGTGACTTCGTTTTGCAAACTTTTTTCTTCCTTTCCGTATGGCATTAATTTATCCTTATACGAGATACCTCAGTAGTTTGGGAATAGCCCCTGTTTTATCAGCCTAGTGCCCTTTAGGTTTTAAGAATCTAGGAGCGCAAGCATACGCCTCCATTCATTTTGTGTTCGGGCAATTTATTTAACTGTTATTCCTTTTACATGAAGGCCCAGTAGGTTGGGTATTAAATGCCCCTGTATAATAATGTTCCAATTGTAAGTTGTGCCTTGCGAGGCGTGGAATTGTAAGTTGATGTTGCCTTGAGTAGGCTTGGAAAACTGAGGGCCTGTTAGCTCTTTTTTTAGTAATATTAATGAATGCCTCTTGAAGACTAGATGTTGCAATTTTGGGAGCGAGTGCTCTTTGAATTAGGGAATTTCTGCCCTTGTAAAAATTTGTGCTCTTTTGTAAATTTGAGCTAGGAGCTCAGGAAAAGTAAAGTGAGGGCTTGAAGTCCACGGTCTGTTAATACCACTAATCTTGTCTTTCCTAGACTTGTTTAATGTTTGCTCCTGTAAAAATTGTTAAGTTTGAAGTTATGAAAATATAATCTTCAGTTTAAGTTTTAAATTAATTTTATTTTGGTAAACTTCGGCACCTTCTTTCACCTCTTTCTGCTCCACGGGTATCCCCGTAGTAATAATAATAATAATAATAATAATAATAATAATAATAATAATAATAATAAAAAGAAGAAGAAAATTGAAATCATACTGGACCAAGAAAAAGCAGAAGACATTAACTAAGAGTTAATACGATCCCCGTGGTCCCTAGTAGGTCAAAACGAACAATAATAATAATAATAATAATAATAATAATAATAATAATAATAATAATAATAATAATAATAATAATAATAATAATAATAATAATAATAATAATAATAATGGCTTTACGTCCCACTACCTATTTACACGGTTTTCGGAGACGCTGAGTTGTCAGATTTTTCCCACGGGAGTTCATTCAAGTGCCAGTAAATTTACCTACAAGAGGCTGACATAATTGTGCATCTTCAAGTATGATCGGGCTGAGCCAGGCTCGAACCTGCCAACTTGGGTTTAGAAAGCCAGCGTCTAAACCAGCGATAAGAATATTTTGTGTACTTGACCCCAAAATCTCGCCAACGCTTTTAGGCCTAAAAACTCGCTCATCCGCTTCGTACAAGAGAGGGCATTTTCGTTCGTTGGGCAGAACTATACCAAAGGCCTGGTCATTTACACAAAATATAGCGAAATATACGTGCCCCCCTTCTAAACGTATGTTGTTAGAAGACTTAATATGAACAATAAATTGATTTTGTGTTACTTAACTGCACCTGAACACCGTCCTCTTTTATCACGCACATCTCCTGCATTTATGCTTTTAGGGCTTTCTTTTTTACTGGAGAGAAGCATCGCAAGTATACTGTAATATCTGAGAATGTTTACAAGTAAGAATTTTAAACCTTATCTATAATCTCACAAAAAGTCCCCTATTTACATTGATGAGTACAGCGGAGTGAGCTGCTCCGCTGGCTGGAGCGATTCTCTCGTAGACGGTGGCGCCAACGCTCCCTCTAGTGTATACTTTACTAACTCTATGGGTCTGCTCAGGTCCTTCCGTGTACGCCCGGACACATGCTTCGCTTCGGTTACATGTCAGAAGCGACCATGCCTGCTCGACCACACCAAAATACCATCATACCGCGTGCGACCAATCAGTTAATCAATGTGTCAGTCATCATTTACCTGCATTTAGGGCAGTCGCCGAAGTAGCAGATTGCCTTTCAGTCATTTACTTACTTAAATAATTTCAGAGAATTTGGAAGTTTAGCTAACTTCTCTGGGTAAATTATTAT